>NC_053159.1:75990350-76009945 GCF_016835505.1 Polypterus senegalus | reverse complement strand
TTCCTTCCCCTCTGTCTCGCACTGGCTCTCTCTCTTCCATTGAACTCTGTGTCCCTTTTCTGTTTCTTTCCTTTATGTGTTCTTGTCTCTGCTGTGCAGGCTGTGCCAAGGGTTAATTGGATGTATCGGTACACAAAGTAAGTAATACTATTCCATTTCAAAGACATGCAGGTTAATTAGATTAGTGATGTGAAACTATCCGTGGTATGTGAGTGTGTTAACCATGTGATGATCTGGTGGCAGGTCCAGGGTTTGTTCCTGCTTTGCACCCTAAGCTTTCTGGTTTCAGCTCCACTGCAACCCTGCTCAGGATTAAGCTGACTTAGAAATTGGTATGGTATGTTCAAGGGTAATGATTTCTAGTGAATTCACAATATTAGCCCCTAGGGGGAGAATATTGCATCTTACTACATTTATCATTTCTAACGAGGTGACGGTACAGAACATGGTCATGGCCATTCAAGGTCTTCTCAGTTCAAAAGAGTCATTTACCAGCAAGGGCTGTGTATGTTGCCTTGTCTGGGTAATACCAGAGTTTCTGCTAGGAGTTATATGTGTTGTGTCTCAGCAGGAAGCACTGAACATCTACAGTATTTGGTAGGCAGGGGTCCCAGCCCAAGTCAGTAAAAGGTAGGACCTGGGAAGAAATGTGTAATTTTCCCCTGTATGAAAGAGGGCACATCCTGAATTTATTTGGTATGTGGAAATAATAATATTTACAGTGCATCCGACGGTTCGTGCTTTCTCAATTTTTTTATTTTTAATAAATTTCCAAAAACCTCAAGTAAACTTTTTTTCACGTTGTCATTATGTGGTGTTGTGTGTAGAATTCTGAGGTAAATAATGAATTTAATCCATTTTGGAATAAGACTGTAACATAACAAAATGTGGAAAATGTGATGCGCTGTGAATACTTTCCAGATGCACTGTATGTAGCATGTGCGTTTCTGCTTCTTTCTGCTGTCTTTTGTGGAGTATTCCAAACATTTTGTGTTTTTTTATTCTTGATTTCATTCTTACAATGTATGCTAGACAATCCCTATTTCTTTCAAGCACTGCATCTCTTGGCTTTACATTACTTCCTTTTTTTTTTTCTTTCAACTTTTCTTTGTATTCTCCCATTACACTCACTGATCTGATATTTATCCACTACAAGTGATGATTCTGCAGAATGATAACCTTGGTGGCCTTGCTTCTTCCACTGCTGAAAGCAACATCATTGTCTCGGGATCATGTTCATGTTGTTGTAAGGGATTTTTTTTTCTTTTCTTGCCATTTTTTGTGCAAATTACTCAAAGTGGAACCAACTCAGCCTCTTCTTCTATCTCTGATGTACTTGTAGTTTTTATTAATTCCAATCAAAAGCAATACATTTTATATGTTGGACGCTTTTGCAGATCAGGGATTTTTTCACTAAGATGCTTTCTTCTGTACCAAAAAAAACAGTCCTAACTAGTTGTCTTTGTCACTCTGCTTTATTGCAGGTATTCTTTTAAACAATATTCCTTAAATGTAGCATATCAAAAGCCCAGTTGTATACAATCTTATTGTTTTGCCCTGGACACTACTCTGATTTTGTATTCTGAGAAATATGATATGTTAGAAAATGAAGGTAAAGATGTGATTATAATTCATTGCAAATTTTAACATGCCTTTGTGACAGTCCGGCTTGGCTCCACACGCCTTTATCACTTTTGGGAGCCTCTTCAACCTCTTTAATAAGTGTCAATGGTTTCATTAAAACCAAACAAAAATGTGTAAATGTGCAGCGCATCAAATTGTAACAATAAATAATCCAGAAAATCTGCACAAAACTTGGAGTTTAAAATACCCAAATAAATATTGCCTTAAAGCAAAGTTAAAACTTTTTTTTAATAAAAACCACAAGCCTTGGTGGTACTTTGCAAAATCCAACATCTCCCCGGCTTACCCTTGTCTGATTCCGTAGCATGAGGAGATCTCAACCAGCAGGTGCAGAGAACCCTTTGATGTTGCTTGGGCCCCTGTTACCTGTCCATTGGCATGTACAGGGTTCCGCACCAAGTTTTACTCCATTTGACTCTACTTCGACTTTGGCTGCCATTTCCTTACCTTTTGGGGGAGTCCTCCTGGAGTAGTTTGGTCACTCCTGCTCCCAAGCTGTTCAGCAGGAGCAACCCTCAGCCCCTTTGTGCATTGGCCACAAGCTTCTCTTCTGGGCTCACTTTCCCATCCGCCTGATTCCCCTCTGTCTCGCACTGGCTCTCTCTCTCCCATTGAACTCTGTGTCCCTTTTCTGTTTCTTTCCTTTATGTGTTCATGTCTCTGCTGTGCAGGCTTCTTTTGTATCCCTCATGACTGGGTGCAGGAGTGGTGCTTTGTCCACTTTGAGGTGTGAAAGAGGCATCTGACTGATCTGCTCACATTTGCACATGTACAGTATGCGGAATAAGCCAAGCTCCTTGATTAACACTGGAGTGAAGTGCACTTGCACACCCGCCCGCACACATGGGATAATATTTTCATTTAGTAGCAGTAATCCATCCATCCATTATCCAACCCGCTATATCCTAACTATAGGGTCACGGTGGTCTGCTGTAGCCAGTCCCAGCCAACACAGGTTGCAAGGCAGGAAACAAACCCCGGGCAGGGTGCCAGCCAGCCCACCGCAGGGCACACACACCACACACCAAGCACACACTAGGGACAAGTTTGGAGCGCCAATGCACCTAAACTGCATGTCTTTGGACTGTGGGAGGAAACTGGAGCACCCGGAAGAAACCCACGCAGACATGTGGAGAACATGCAAACTCCACGCAGGGAGGACCCGGGACGCAAACCTAGGTCTCCTAACTGCGAGGCAGCAGCGCTACCATTGCGCCACAGTGCCGCCCCCGTATCAGTAATAGTATAACACATTTTCAGGCATTTTTAACAAGCAACAAACACATCATCATGTATGTTGCCATTAAGACTATTTGTGTTTTTGAAAAAGAAATATTGTAATGCTGATTGTCATAATGTTACTGTTTGTATCCCTACAGAATTGCTCTGGTACACCATATGAATGGTTGCAGCACTGGCTGTTTGACGGATAGCCTGTAAGTGTAGACAGCTGCAGCACTGTATGTTGTGCACCTGCAAAATCCAGTGTCACACTGGCCAGTTATAGTAAGCATTGCCTATTTGTGTTGGCCAGTGACTGACTTACTCAGCTAGTATAAGGAAGTTATTAAAGTGTATTTTGATGTCTTTTAAATCCAAACAAACATCAGCTTCTGGTTGAATAATTAACTCTTATTTAATATGTCTGTAGGTTGGATCAGGCTGGTGGGAGAAGCGGCTCATTGTCTTGTCATGTTTATGTACCGATTTTATTACTGCTTTCTATGTGTAACACTTTCCAGTTATTAACAACATTTAATGTGCCACATATTTGATCTGTAATGATTCTACTTATTCATAAATATCTGGCATTCCATCTTCTTTTAATGTCGCCTATTTTTCTGTTTTTCAGTCAATTTTTTGCACTGTTTACCTCTGCACCTTGAACTCCAACTTCTTTTAGTGATATATTCACATTTGTGTATTTTAGATTTTTAGTTCAAAACATTATGTTCAGATTGCTCATACAGGAAAAAATAAATGTTATCATATAGACTCGTGAAACAAAATATGTACATCACCGGAAGTTATTTGCTTTTGTTTTTTCTGAGATTTTCAAAAACCAGGACATAATAGTAACATACTACTAATCAAACATCTACTGTTTAATCTCACCTCAGAGCAATCTGATTGGTCACACCACCAAAGCCAAACTGACCAAATAGGCAGATGAGAGATGCATGAGGAGGAGTAAAGGAGAACCCCTTCAAAGATAGAGTATAAACCCAGGCAAGAGGTGAGAAAAATGCCTAATGATATACAGTAGTCTGAGAAGTAGGCTGTACTGGAAAATGCTTCAGAAAGGAAGCATCGATGAAGAGAGGTTCAGACATGTGCATAGAAAGGAAAGGCGCTGTAAGTTACTTATGGCAAAATAAATATTTTTTAATTAATCTTTGTGTCTTTGACAGATACTGTGTCTAGTATTGTAGCGGGGCTACATATAGTAATAGTGCTGTTTGTGTTCGTACCACGTGCGTCTTGTTTCCATCGTCCCGTTTTTACTGTTTGTGTGTGTAAGTGAATGCCGTCCCCGTAAAGGGGGACGGATGATGGAAGGAGATCGCAGACCCAAACCTGGAAAACACCGGTTTTCAGTCGGTCAATTACATTCGTCACAGGACTATAAAAAACCAATCAAGAGGGAACGAAGAAAAAAAGAAACAAGGGAAAAGGAGAGAGAGAGAGAGAGAGAGAGAGAGAGAGAGAGAGAGAGAGAGAGAGAGAGAGAGAGAGACACACACACACACACACACACACACACACACACACACACACACACACACTTTCATTATACGACCACGAACCACCTGTACCTACTGTATTCCACATCGCGCATTTCCATCCAGTTTGTTTTACATTCCGCCGGACTCGCTGCAACACCCTCATCACGAGAGACCCCGGGGTCGGATCTTTTTCCACCACCGCCGAGGATACACGGTGAGGCTGTTCCATTTTGTGCCGGGAATTACAAACACTCCATATATCGGTTAACCAGTCATCTGCATTCAGGACAATTGTTACTCGGACTCAAGTTCACGACCGTTCATTTGTTTCATTCATTCTTTTTTGGTATTTGTGGTGTTTGTTATATGTTACAAGGGCAAGGGAGGGGTTGTTATATTCGTATAGGGATTTGTCACGGTGTTGCTTTGGTGGAGGGATATTTATAATTTATTTAGCTTTTCTGTTTTATTTAATACATTTTATCAGTTTAAGTTTACATATCTGCTTTTCTTTTATGCTTATTTACACCGTCGATTGTGGGGGAAAGGTTTAATTTGTTAAAGTTACGGCTTGATTCGATTCAACCTCGGCAATTAATCCAGGCCACAGGTCTTGGAGGTGTAGCTGCCGGCCGGGTAAGTGGTCGGCCGTTACAGTATAATAAGAGGCCAGATGTAGCCATTTACTTTGAATTTAATAGAGTAAAAACAAAGACGGGCAAAGAAAAAAACAAAACAAAAGCAAAACAAGATTCAACCGGTACCCAAAAGAAAGAGAAAAAGAAACATGTAAAAAGGAAAACTGAGCTATTTTTTGAGAACCAATAAAACCATCAAAAAAAGACCCTGCATGCTTCTTCTAAAATATACTCAGCAAAAAAAACGTCCCTTTTTCAGGACTGTGTATTTCAACAATAATGTTTTAAAAATCCAAATAACTTTACAGATCTTCATTGTAAAGGGTTTAAACAATGTTTTCCATGCATGTTCAATTAACCATAATCAATTAATTAACATGCACCTGTGGAATGGTCGTTAAGACCTTAACAGCTTACAGAAAGTAGGCATTTAAGGTCACAGTTCTAAAAACGCAGGACACTAAAGAGACTTGTCTACCGACTGTGAAAAACACCCAAAGAAAGATGCCCAGGGTCCCTGCTCATCTGCGTGAACGTGCATTAGCATGCTGCAGGGAGGCATGAGGACTGCTGATGTGGCTAGGGCAATAAATTGCCATGTCCGCACTGTGAGACGCCTAAGACAGCGCTACAGGGAGACAGGAAGGACAGCTGATCATCCTCGCAGTGGAAGACCACGTGTAACAACACCTGCACAGGATCGGTACATCCGAATATCACACCTGCGTGACAGGTACAGGGTGGCCACAACAACTGCCCGAGTCACACCAGGAACACACAATCCCTCCATCAGTGCTCAGACTGTCCGCAATAGGCTGAGAGAGGCTGGACTGAGGGCTTGTAGGCCTGTTGTAAGGCAGGTCCTTACCAGACATCACCAGCAACAACGCCGCCTATGGGCACAAACCCACCTTCGCTGGACCAGACAGGAGTGGCAAAAAGTGCTCTTCACTGATGAGTCACGGTTTTGTCTCACCAGGGGTGATGGGCGGATTCGTGTTTATCGTCGAAGGAATTGAGCACGTCTGGGACCTGTTGGATCGCAGGGTGAGGGCTAGGGCCATTCCCCCCAGAAATGTCCAGGAACTTGCAGGTGCCTTGGTGGAAGAGTGGGGTAACATCTCACAGCAAGAACTGACAAATCTGGTCCAGTCCATGAGGAGGAGATGCACTGCAGTACTTCAAGCAGCTGGTGGCCACACCAGATACTGACTGGTACTTTTGATTTTGAGCCTCCCTTCATTCAGGGACACATTTTGAAACATTTTTAGTTTGTCTTATGGTGTTGACTCTTTTAGTGTTCATACAAATATTTACACATTAAGTTTACTGAAAGTAAAAACAGTTGAAAGTCAGAGGACGTTTCTTTTTTTGCTGAGTATATTAGTGAATTTTTGCCTTGTTTCAAAATTTTGGGACATATCCTCTAAGAGTGAATTTGATTATTTCTGATTAGAGATCATACAAAACGTTGTAGAGGGTGGGTGAGGGTTCTTCCAGTTGAGCAAGATACCTCTGTGTTAGTAGTGTGATATACAGTGGTGTGAAAAACTATTTGCCCCCTTCCTGATTTCTTATTCTTTTGCATGTTTGTCACACAAAATGTTTCTGATCATCAAACACATTTAACCATTAGTCAAATATAACACAAGTAAACACAAAATGTAGTTTTAAATGATGGTTTTATTATTTAGGGAGAAAAAATCCAAACCTACATGGCCCTGTGTGAAAAAGTAATTGCCCCCTGAACCTAATAACTGGTTGGGCCACCCTTAGCAGCAATAACTGCAATCAAGCGTTTGCGATAACTTGCAATGAGTCTTTTACAGCGCTTTGGAAGAATTTTGGCCCACTCATCTTTGCAGAATTGTTGTAATTCAGCTTTATTTGAGGGTTTTCTAGCATGAACTGCCTTTTTAAGGTCATGCCATAGCATCTCAATTGGATTCAGGTCAGGACTTTGACTAGGCCATTCCAAAGACTTCATTTTGTTTTTCTTCAGCCATTCAGAGGTGGATTTGCTGGTGTGTTTTGGGTCATTGTCCTGTTGCAACACCCAAGATCGCTTCAGCTTGAGTTGACGAACAGATGGCCGGACATTCTCCTTCAGGATTTTTTGGTAGACAGTAGAATTCATGGTTCCATCTATCACAGAAAGCCTTCCAGGTCCTGAAGCAGCAAAACAACCCCAGACCATCACACTACCACCACCATATTTTACTGTTGGTATGATGTTCTTTTTCTGAAATGCTGTGTTCCTTTTACGGCAGATGTAACGGAACATTTGCCTTCCAAAAAGTTTAACTTTTGTCTCATCAGTCCACAAGGTATTTTCCCAAAGGTCTTGGCAATCATTGAGATGTTTATTAGCAAAATTGAGACGAGCCCTAATGTTCTTTTTGCTTAACAGTGGTTTGCGTCTTGGAAATCTGGCAGGCATCCATGCAGGCCGTTTTTGCCCAGTCTCTTTCTTATGGTGGAGTCGTGAACACTGACCTTAATTGAGGCAAGTGAGGCCTGCAGTTCTTTAGATGTTGTCCTGGGGTCTTTTGTGACCTCTCGGATGAGTCGTCTCTGCGCTCTTGGGGTAATTTTGGTCGGTCGGCCGGCCACTCCTGGGAAGGTTCACCACTGTTCCATGTTTTTGCCATTTGTGGATAATGGCTCTCACTGTGGTTCGCTGGAGTCCCAAAGCTTTAGAAATGGCTTTATAACCTTTACCAGACTGATGGATCTCAATTACTTCTGTTCTCATTTGTTCCTGAATTTCTTTGGATCTTGGCATGATGTCTAGCTTTTGAGGTGCTTTTGGTCTACTTCTCTGCGTCAGGCAGCTCCTATTTAAGTGATTTCTTGATTGAAACAGGTGTGGCAGTAATCAGGCGGGGTGGCTACGGAAATTGAACTCAGGTGTGATACACCACAGTTAGGTTATTTTTTAACAAGGGGGCAATTACTTTTTCACACAGGGCCATGTAGGTTTGGATTTTTTCTCCCTAAATAATAAAAACCATCATTTAAAAACTGCATTTTGTGTTTACTTGTGTTATATTTGACTAATGGTTAAATGTGTTTGATGATCAGAAACATTTTGTGTGACAAACATGCAAAAGAATAAGAAATCAGGAAGGGGGCAAATAGTTTTTCACACCACTGTATGTAGGATATACCACAAATATGTTGGAAAAAGTAATCAATTTCTATAGGGAGTACTTACTTTTTCCTTTGACTGTATATTAAAGAATAACTCATTTTCCATTTGCATACTCCTCGGAGAACTGTCTAGTGTAGAGTATACAACTGTACAGTTCAGTTTTGAGACCATGCAGTTACCTTTACTATTAGTCAGTCAGTCAGTCATCGTCCAACCCGCTGTAGCCAATCCCAGTCAGCACAGGGTGCAAGGCAGGAACAAATCCCGGGCAGGGTGCCAGCCCACCACAGACTAATAATTTAATCTTCATAAATATAGTTTTTGGTATTAAATTTGCTATTTACATAGGTGACTAGAACTAGTGAAGGGTGTTTTTTCCCTTTGCTATTGTAGAATATAGAGGAATCCATTACTGAAATAATTGTATAAAACCATTATGCTGTTTATGCTAATGTATTTCAGCATTTATTCCAATTGAATATATCATTTATACATTTGCAAATACCGCATTAAAAAGGTAATACAACAAGACAAATTTATATCACATTTTTATCTCTTCCTATATTTGTCAGCAACAAGAAACTTCATCTTTTGAGAACAAATAGCCTGCTGCTATCATTCTCCTTGCTTCCCAAAGTTTACCCAGCCAATTCAGCACAGACTTGTGCTTTTCAGCTCCATCTGGATGAAAACTGAAGACATATAAAGTTGGCACTGTAGATCACTGCTTCAATGTTTGCGTGACATCTTTACTGTGTGAGTTTATAAATCTGTGTGGTATTAGTGTGCACTTTAAAATATGGCTAATTATTGACTGATGAGATAGATTTATAGATATATCTATTTATTTATCAACTAAAAAGTATTGCAATTAGTCTTTTGTGTGAATGGGATCACCAAAAACAGTAGGGTATTTAATTGACCAATGTTATTAAGTTAATAACAATAATTCCAACAGAACTTACCACTTACCAGCATTATGGCACAAGGGAGCAGTGGTGCTGTTTGAACTCCCTTCCCTGCTTTTAAGCAGTGCTGAACAGCATTTTCATATTAAACATTTTCTACGCATTCTTCGTGCAAAGTCCAAGACACCAGAGTCTACCCTGGCCACAGGTGAAATCCTTATAAAACCCAGAATATTGAACACACTGCCCAGTTACAATTATCTTAAACCACATCTAGTTTTTGTAAAAATATCAACAATTTTTTGTTTTGTGTTGTCTTGCCATACATTGTTTTTCTATTTGGACACATTCACTTACCTAATGTGTGTATATATTCATGTATCATGTATTCTCTATAAATAAATAGATATGTATTACTTATTATCATATGTAATAAATACATATGTATTACATGTCTTACAGTGTAGTACGAGAAACATAAATTCTGAAGTTCTAGTGCTATTTCTGAAAACTAGCATCCAAAACCGCCACTCGGATCAGAGTGTTTGAAAAGGTGCTCCAAAATAGAACTGTCTATGCACCTAACACAGGTCTCTTTAAATAATCTGCTGTATCTAATGTAGAAACATGGGCCCCTTTCCAGAAAACTGTGATCCAGTACAGCTTGAATATAATGTAGGCCACTGCTCGAATCTTCTTTTTTGCAATAAAACAGTGGTTTCTCCCAAACCTACGGTGTACTTTGCAAATTTCTGAAATTTAAATTGGACTGATAAGAAAATCGTCTTGCAAAAAGGTTTCTTAAAGCTTCAATGAATCTTTCATAATACTTCAAAAGAGCAATAAGAGGTAACCACTGTGCTACTCCAAAATATATTTCCTAATCGCTGAATACAAAAAGAGTGACATGGTGGCACATCTGTTGCTTTCTGCATTGCATGTTCACATTCTGCTCATGTCTGCATGGGTTTTCTCCAGCTACATCCTGAAGACGTGTGTATATGACTGGGCACTTCAACGATCAGAGAGAGACCCTGAACAGGGCTTTTATACTGCTTTGTCACCGCTGCTGTCAGGATAGGCTCTGACAAGGTGATGCTGAATTAGATTAAGTGAGTGTACATTAGGAAGCTGAAAAACAGACTTCTATACATTGATTATTATATCACTATAATATACATACCGTTCTCCAAATAGCCGCAAGGTTAATCTTAAATTTAGTAGGCTTATTAAAGTAATTTTCTGTGTCTTTAGTGCAAGAAAATCTGAAGTTTTTTTTTTAACATTTACATATTTTGTATATTTAGTCATATGCCTAACTTTAGTATGTTTAATTTAAAAGTGACATTACAATAGGATGAAGCGTGTTACTGCCCACATTTTTCAAACAAGGCCATCAATGTTCATGTATTTTAAAAGGACTAAAAAGAGTCTTGTTAGGCAAGGAAAATTGCATTACAGAAAAATAGCTAGGCATAAGCAGAAATATATTTTGACACTGGTGATTATTATAATTTTACGTACTGTTAATCAGTGTGTGTTGGCTGTAAAAGCACAAAGGTGATGCTGATGGTTGCAAGACTAAGAAGATTGCATGCAGCAGATGGAGATTATTTTAACAGTGCTTGGCCTAATTTCTTCCCATAAATGAAACTGAGGACACTTTTTCTTCTTTTGCTACCTAATCTGACATTTTTCTGAACATGCTTTGCCTCTGTTTTACTAAGACATATGAAATTTATACTTATTTGGAGTTTAACACAGTATGCATACTATGTTGGGTAGCACTGTGTCTTATCAGTAAGCTCTGCTTCTTCTCAGCTCATGAGTACTAGGTTCAATCTAACCTACACATTTTTGGCATATGGAAGGAGATCCAAATTACCCTGGAAGAAATGCACAGATAAATGGAAAAGGTTTCAATTCTACCTAGACAATGCTAGGTCTTTGATTCCACTACAGTCTCGTGAAGTTGTCGCTCCATAGCACAATCACTGTGCTGCAGTTTAATGGAAATGGATACATTTTAAACTCTTCAAAAGATTAAAAGGTGACAGCATATTTTGTTTGTTAAGGAAAGTAGGAAAGTGAAATGGAACAAAGAGTTTCTTCCCATGATGCCTTGTTACTGTTTTCTATTTCCTGGAACAAACACTTTGTAAATAATTGTTAAGGCATAGTATTAAATCACAAGGTGAAGATGAAATAATATAGGTAGGAAGAGATGTACCCAGGTGAATGGACACTCAAAGTGACGTTCGTGGAGGAGAGCTGTCAGTCTTCTGGTCTACTGAGAGAGGAAAAGAAAAAATGTTACCACACAGCACCATCCTCTAGAGAAGATTTGAGGTGGAGAATTATCACCAAAGCCCTTAAACAGTTTACTATATGTACACATGTGACAGTACCCTCAGCCAGCCTTGATACGTCGAATGAAAAGAAGTGAACTGTGAGGTACTGCCATGGAGAGTGCCTTGATAATATAGGATTTTAAATAAGGCTGCAGGACCAAGAACCACCTGGAGCCTCATGCATAATGCCGGGTGTAGAGTTCGCACTATAACATGACGTAAGCACAAAAACGGAATGTACTTAAGCACAAAAAAATACAGATGCATAAATCTGTGCGTTCACCAACTTCCATGTTCTTCAGCTATATAAATCCCGGTCAGCGTGGAAATTAACGCTTGTGCACATGCCTGCTGTCCCGCCCCCGTCTCCTCCCAGAATTACGCCTCTTTGAATATGTAAATCAATATAAACAGCCATTAAGCTCAGTGTTCTATTTTTCCTCGTGGTTTTGCCATTGTCTTTTCATAGAACAGTTTCAGCGAATACCAAGTGGAGGCAAGGAAAAACTGTTTGTTGGTTTAAACAATGGTGTAAACAAGAAAAGGAAGTTAATCAAGTGACATAGTGTGTCGGAGAAACTCGAAGCTCAAGTTCACAAAGTCGCACAGTGCCCGAAATAAAAAAAGAAGTCAGATATCAAATTTACCGTGAAAAGCCGAGTCATTGCCAACCGTCTGAGTTTTATATGAAAGCTCATTAGGGTACAAAGAAAAAAAAAAAATAGGCACACGGGGATGGAAAAGCACGAAATGTCAACTTTAATCTCAAAATTTCCACTTTAATCACGTAGTTTATTTTGTCATTAAAGTAGAACATCATAAACTTCATCTTAAAATCGTTTTATTTACTAGTTTCTCAAATCCCATCATAACTAAAGTAGCACGTTAAATGCCTTGTTTTGTATTTGATCTATGTGCTCTGTGTGTGTGAATCACTACGTGCTTCCGTGCTTTGCCTTTCTCTGACAGTATGTATACTTCATATAATTTTCATGATGATGAGTTAAAGCATGTTCTTAAACATGGTAACACAGTGGCACAGTGATTGCGTGCGACTTTCGATGAAATAATTTATTGCAGCAGTACTGTCTCTTTCAAATGTACTAACCCCCAATTCCTGTCCTTCCTTTTCTTTCTTCAAGTAACCAATCGCCACACAATCAGCTCTGTAATAGACGTTAAGCCATCTGTAAGCTTAGAATGCCGATTCTTCAAAACTTTTAAGGAACATTGAAATATCTTTGTAGTACATGTTTAATTATTCTATCCTTCACGCCAGTCCCAGAGAAGCATACAGTGCGAGGCAGGAACAATCCATAAATGGAGCACCAGATCCTTGCTTGCGTAGCAACACCGTGTCCTTTAATTATTAACAATATAGATTATTTAAATGAAGTTAAAGTTTTATCTGTATAATAAACGTATTTTGCTGCATTTCATCTAAAAAATGATATCGTCATCAAATGTAAATACACACTTTATAAAGTGACTAAGGCTGTGCAATATTATAACTGTAGTGCAAGTTTACAGTGAGGTGATTGTACAATTAAGTACAAACCGTTCTACAAGGAGCACTTGATGGAGTGATTGATTGCGTTTAGAGCTCTTGGGATGAAACTGTTTCTGAACCGCGAGGTCCGTACAGGAAAGGTTTTGAAGGGTTTGCCGTGTTTGAAGCACTTCAAATAGGAAGCATGGCTGAGGCAGCGTATGCTTGATGCTGTATACCGATAATTCTCTTTCTGATCAGCTGCTCAGAGTGGTGCAGTGAGAGTAATATGGAAAAAGATGACCCGCTGTGACAACCCCTAACGGGAGCAGCTGTAAGAAGAAAAAAGGTGCAGTGAAAGTAACAACGCTAAAGCAGTTATGGTATTTGGAATAGTTTGACCATTCTGTGGACCATTATATTGTTACAGGTTAATTACAATCAGATGCATTAAACTAATAAACAATATGCGGTTAATTTCAGTGTATTTATAAAGCCGCATCAGTAATGTGGATCTGAAAAAGATAAACCACACGGGAACAGTAGCACTGCTTTGACGCTGGGTGCTGCCAGTCTGCAAAACCGAGCGGAGAACTTGCGTACGACAGGGTATGTGGTACTGTGGAAATGTGCGTGGCTTTACCCCAAGTTTAGGTTTTATACAAAGCGATTTGAATGTGGAAACATTCTTATGCAACATTTCTGTGTGTAAGCACCGTTTATACATGAGGCCCCTGGTGACACAGGCATTCAACTCCTTGTGCAGAGTCATTTACCATGGGTGCATGGTCTGTCATAAGAATAAATTCATGCCCCAAGAAGTAGTATCTCAGCTAATTAATAGCCGATTTATAAGTGATGGTGTCTCTCCACTATTGCATACCTGGTCTCCTGATCCAGCAGTTTCCTGCTCAGATACATCGCCATCAATGCTTTGGCTCAGCATGGCTCGAAGATGTGTGTCTGAAGTGTTTGTATGTAATGTAAAAGGCAATGAGAAATGACTAACTTAGGTGCTGACATGAGTGCCTGTTTTAGGTCAAGGAATGTGGCTTCTGATTTACCATCCCATACCACTATGTTAGGGGCCTGTGTCTTTGTTAGATTTGTCTAGTGTGCTGCCTGCTTAGGGGTTTGGGCGGGTGAATGAAGCACTCTGTCCATTAGATGCTGGAGGTTGCTGGTGCCCTGTGCATACCGAATGGGAAGACACAGTACTGCCAGTGGTCACTACGTGTGCTGAACCTGTTAAAGGAACTTGCCAGTAGTTTTGTCATGTGAGGGGTGGTCAAATATTGGGCTTTACGAAGTTGCTAGAGGAGCTCATCCACTTGCTGCACTGGATAAGCTTCAAATTGTGAAACTTGATTCAGGTGATGGAAGTCATTGCAGAAGGGCCAACCACCATAAGGTTTTAGGATCAGTTCAGTGGTGCTGTACCAGTGACTAAAACTTTCCTCCTTCACACCAAGATTCAACATTCCTCTGACTTAATTCTGTTTCTGCCTGTTTGGCTTCTGGGAGGTGGTATAAGTGTTTTCCGGTTTTGACACTGGGTTCTATAATGAAGTCATGGGCAATGAGGGAATTTCTTCCAGGCCACTCATTCACCACTTCCAGGACATACAAGATGGCTGCATTGAGATCTTGCCATTATTTGGGCAACACATTTGTACAGAAATTAAGGGTTTTTGTCTGAGTGAAGAAGGAGCCAGGTGTTCTGGAGTTTGAATCAGATTTAATTTTCCTTCCATGGTTTCAGTAAGTTAGCATGGTATAACAAGTTAAAGGGGTAAACCTGTGACAATTCAGCTGTTTAACTAAATAGTCCAGGAGACCCTTCCTCTCCTTAATTTTGTAGGGGCCTTTCCAAGGAGCCAATAAATTAGAGTTGGAAGGGGGAACAAGAATCATGACTCAATCTACGGGCTGGAATTTCTGGAGAGTTGTACCACAATCATAATAGCAGGCCTGGGGTGATTGTGCATGCTGTAAGTTATGTTTTAGAATTACATTTGATGTTAGCAAAGCTAACGTGTAAATGAACGATATGTCTGAGGATATTGGTGAAAAGTAGGACCTCTTCCTCCCAGCCTTTTAATATAACCAATAATCCCTGGGGTTATCGTCCATACAATAACTCAAATGGGGAAAAGCCTGTGGGACCTCCCGAGAGGTAAACAATACGAGGGAGAGTAACTGATCCCAGTTCCTCTAATCATTGCTGCACACCTTGCGCAGCATTTGTTTGAGCATTTGATTAAATCGCTCTACCAAATCGTCAGTTGGAGGATAGGATACTAAGGTTTTTAGGTGCTTAATTCTGAGTAACTTGGCCACTTCCTTGAACATTCCCGAGGTAAGTGGTGTCCCTTGGTCTATTAGGACATCTTTAGGGATACCGACTCATGTGAAGACCAATGCAAGTTCCTGTGCAATTTATTTTTAGAATTTGCCATTCTCAAGGGAATTGCCTTGGAATTTTGTGTTGCTCAGTCTACAATAACAAGAATATATTTGTGACCATGAGTAGAGAGTTCAAAATGTCCTACTGTACAATATCATACCCCTACTCACTCAAAGGTTATATCAATGAGTGGGAGAGGATTTATTGGACCACAGTCCTTCTAAAGAATCTGTGTCGGTTGACACTTTGGGCAGGAAGTGCAAATGCAATGGATCTCCACATTAAAGCTGCCGGTAAGGTTGTGAAACTAACTACAATAACCTCACTTCTCCCTCATGCACAGCTACAACAACAACAACATTTATTTATATAGCACATTTTCATACAAATGATGTAGTTCAATGTGTTTTTATAAGAAGAAGAAACATTTCTTAATCAAAATATAAAAATAAGATTAGGCAATACTTTTTTTTTCCATTTTATTGTAATCATTCCATACAAATCAATCAATTTTTACAAAAAGTTGGATTGAGAACAAGTCGACCCCTACCCCTGAGAGAGAGAGAGAGAGAGCATGGCCAACGGAGTAAAATTAAAGACTTGTAAACATACCTAAATTGATAAGTTTGATATGCCAATAGAGATGAATGGAGAAGAAAAATAAATGCCGAAATAACTGCTTCCTCTGTACTTTAAGAGCTTATTCTAAAATATTCCTGATTAGATCCTGCCATGTTTTGAAAAAAATCTATACAGATCCTCTGAGTATTTGATTTTTTCCAATTTCAAATAGTATAAAACATCGGTTTCCCACTGACTTAAAACAGGAGAGTTAGGATTCTTCCAGTTTAGCAAAATAAGTCTGCATGCCAAAAGTGTAGTGAATGCAATCACAGTTTGTTTGTCCTTCTCCACTTTAAACCCATCTGGAAGAACCCCAAACACAGCTGTTAATGGGTTAGGAGGGATTGTGACACCAAGGCTGTCTGAAAGGTAATTAAAAATTTTGGTCCAGAATGATGTTAATTTGGTGCAGGACCAAAACATGTGACCCAGTGAGGCTGGGACTTGATTGCAGCATTCGCAGGTTGGATCCTGCCCTGGAAACATTTTGGAGTGTTTTAGGCGAGACAGATGTGCTCGATATAATTTTGAGTTGAATAATTGTATGCTTTGCGCATTTGGAGCTCGAGTGAATTCTCTGCATTGCTACTTTCCACTCCTTTTCTGATACTGTATATTAAGAGATCTTTTTCCCAGTGTCGTCTTGGATCTTTGAAATGGAGGGACTGTAAAATAATTTTATATATTGCAGAGATGGTGTCTGAGTCCTTGAAATTGAGCAATATTTTTTCCAGCATGGATGAGGGTGCAAGATGAGGAAAATCAGGCAGGTTCTGTTCCTAATTTGAAGATAGTGACAGAAATGTTTAGCTTGAATGTTAAATTTGGAATGTAATTGTTCATAGGATGCAAAGATGTTGTCTGTATAAAGATCTCTAAGCAAATAGAGATATTAAAAACTGCATTTGTTTACAAAGGTTGAAAGAGGTGGTTCTCTTGCAGAAGTGCCACAGATAAAAGCTTTCTTCATCTTAAATGCTTTCTACATTAGTTCCATATTCTGAATGAGTGAAGCACAATTGGGTTATTAGTATATTGCCGATAACTTTATTGGGGCACAGAGCAGGGAATATAAAGAAGTAGTGTAGGATTTTACTTTTATTGTGGACCAGGCATGTGTATGTTCATCTATTTGTGTCCAGGTTTTTATAGCTTGTATGTTTGCTGCCCAGTAATAAAACTGAAAGTTAGGTAGAGCCATGCCACCTTCTGCCTTTGGTCTTTGTAGGGTCGCTCTTTGGACACGTGGATGTTTTGAGTTCCAAATAAATTAGGTTATTGTTGAATCTAATTGCTTAAAAAATGATTTATTGATGTATATTGGAATGTTTTGAAATAAAAAGAAGCCTAGGAAGAATATTCATCTTAACAGTGTTAATTCTTCCAGCTAGAGTGAGATGAAGGGTTGACCATCTATACAAGTCTTGCTTAATTTTTTCCATGCAGACAGTGAAATTTTGTTGATAAAGAGCTTTATGTTTACTTGTGATGTTTACCCCTAGGTATTTAAACTGTTCTGCAATGATAAAAGGTAGGGTGTCTAATCTAATATTATATGCTTGAGAATTCACTGGAAAGAGTACACTTTTATTCAGATTAATTCTGAGACCAGAGATCTTTCGAAATTCTGTGAGTGCTATTAAGACTGCAGGCACAGAATTTTGGGTCTGATATATACAGGACCATATCATCTGCATATAGAGAAATTTTCTGTTCCAGTCCTCTGATAATCTCCTTTATCTGATCAGTATTTCGACAGTGATTGCCAGTGGTTCAATGGTGATTGCAAATAGCAGCGGTGACAAGGGGCATCCTTGTCTGGTACCACATTCTAGTTTAAAGTACTCTGAACAAATGTTGTTGTTACAAATTGAAGCTTCTGGATTGGTATACAGTAGTTTGATCCATTCACAAATGTTTGGGCCAAACCCAAATTTCCCCAATGTAGTAAAGGTATTTCCATTCAATCATGTCAAATGCTTTTTCTGCATCCAATGATAATAATATTTCTGGGGTGTTTGACTTAGTTGGTGAGTATATTACATTAAACAGGTGTCGAAGATTTGAAGATAAGTGTCGACCCTTGATAAATCCAGTTTGATCTTGTGATATTACGAAGGAGCACTTTCTCCATCCTTCTAGCTATGATTTTTGAGAGTATTTTAACATCATTATTCAAAAGTGAAATTGGTCTGTATGATGCACATTGTAATAAGTCCTTATTTTGTTTAGGAAAAATGGTGATTAATGCTTTGTGAACAGTTTTTGAGGAAGAGTCTGATTGTCTCTATTTTCTGTAAATGTTCCTAATAGGAGGGGAGCTAGCTGAGCTGAGAATTTCTTATAAAATTCTGCAGGGTAGCCATCCGGGCCTGCTGCTTTCCCTACTTGAAGTGACTTTATAGCATCTAGTAATTCTGATAACGCCAAAGGTTTATCCAGTTCCTCTGCACTAACAGTATCTATTTGTGGTATCTGTAATGTATCCAGAAATGTATTAGATTGTGTGCTGTCTTCTTTAAACTCAGTAGAATATAAGGATTTATAGTAGTCTCTAAATGTGTGCATTATATTTTTATGGTCGATTTTGTCTCCGTTCGTGTTGGTGATTACTGGGATTGTGTTGCAGACTTCTTGCTTGTGGATTTGTTGAGCTAAAAGCTTATTAGCTTTCTCTCTGTGTTCATAGTAATGATGTCTGGATTTATAAATTAGTTGTTCAGTTTCTTTAGTTGTCAAGAGGTTTAGTTCTGAATGCAGAGCCTGCCTTTTCCTATGTAGAGCCTCGCTTGGAAGCCTGGCATGTTCTTCATCTATTCTAGTAATTTTGCTTTTTAGCTCTGATACTTTCTTGGTTTCTAATTTATTTCTGTGGGAAAGATATGAAATAATCTGTCCTCTTAAGAAGGCCTTAAGAGTTTCCCAGAGTATTCCTGCAGAAATCTGAGTATGTATTTGTTTCTAGGAAGAAACTGATTTGTTTGGATATAAATTTTGTACAATTCTCATCTGCTAATAGAAGCGGGTTTAGACGCCATCTGCGAGGTGAGTGTGTGGGGCATAGTGACTTTAGCTTCAAGATCAGAGGTGCATGGTCAGAAATAACAATAGCATCACATTTGCAAAATTTAATCATAGGCAAGAAATTATCTATAAAGAAATAATCAATTCTTGAGTAGTAATGATGTACTGGTGAGTAGAAAGAATATGTTCTTGAGTTTGGGTTTAGAAATCTCCAGGGGTTTGATAAGTTGTGATCAGTTATAAACTTTGTAATTATCTTTGCAGTGTTAGCTGTTGTCTCCCCTATGATAGAAGTCCTATCTAAGAGTGGATTTAAAACACAATTAAAGTCCCCAGCCATTATAATTTTATGAGTGTTCACATTGGGAATGGATGCAAATAAATTTTGTATAAATTCCCTATCATCAACATTAGGTGCATAAGCATTTATCAAAATCATTTTACAGTTAGATAAGTTGCCCATGACCATCACATATCTCCCTTCAGGATCCAATACTACATCTGATGCTACAAATGAGACTGTTCTATGTATGAGAATTCCCACACCTCTAGTTTTCTTTGTAAAGCTAGAATGGAACATTTGGCCAGTCCAGTCCTTTTGCAGCTATAACTGATCCTTGCTTAGTAAGT
>NC_053159.1:75973233-75989850 GCF_016835505.1 Polypterus senegalus | reverse complement strand
TGGCAGTGGCTACGACCATTAGAAAACAAGCCCTACCAGGTAGCTTGCTATCTGCTCCTGAAAGCGCTTCCCCATGGCTTCATCCAGCCGGTCTGGGGCAAGCAGTTTACGAACATGTCAGGGCTCATAGAGCTTCTGGAGACACAGAGGGCGGCCTCACACTCTGGGAGAGCAGAACCGTCCTTCTGTCAAACTCAGCCGGGGTACGTCCCAAGATCTAGCCCTTCCCTGTACAACCCGGGCTCGTATCGGCGTCCACGGTGCCGCGGGCGCGCAACCCACTTCAAGACAACGAGGAATGCAGGTGGAGGGGGAGGAGGGGTTGGTGTGCTCTGACAAACCCGTTGACGGTCCCGCACACAGACGTGGTGATCGTTAACGGATTTAAAACTTCCGCTCTGCTCGATTCCGGCAGCAACATTTCCATTGTTGCCCGCCGTTTTGTGCTACCGCAACAATGGCTAAAGTTCAAGACCAGTATAACCTGTGTCCACGGGGAAACCCGCTGGTACAGGACCGCCGCTTGTGTCATCAGCTACGGAGGATCGGTCCAGAAAGTAACCGTGGCAATCCTTCCTGATCCTCCACACCCGGTGATACTGGGGCGGGACTGGTCTGAAATTAAAAGCGGTGAGACACATACCACTCCCGGGGTTAATTTGGGCCTCGTTATGGATGGAGATGAACCGTCTCAAGCTGCCTCCACACCGTGTAATCAGCCGGCAGAGAGAGACGAAGCAGCCGTCCTAAGTGACGTGGCAACTCCCGGGCCGTCGCATGCTGACACGTCATCCACCAACGCCGCAGAGGAGCGGGAGGAAACCACGCCCATTGAGGTCGACACTGACCCTCTCTCCGTGTTGCGGTTTCAATTTAAAAAGACGCCAGCTTCTTTTAGAAGGGAGCAATGGAACGACGACTCCCTGAAGTTTGCAAAAAATGCAGTGGTCCTTGTCGATGGCCAGCGCACTGATCAGTCGATGCCACAGGGCCCCTACTTTGTGTTAGATAATGACCTCCTTTACTGTGTAGCAATGCATGACGGGCTGGAGACGAGGCTGCTGCTAGTGCCACGTACCTTCCGGCGGCAGGTCTGCGAGCTAGCACACGCCCATCTCCTAGGTGGCCATCTGGGCACCGAGAAAACTCTGGAGCGGATCAAGCTCCGTTTCTACTGGCCGGGAATCAACGAGGAGGTTTGTCGCTTTTGTGCTTCCTGCCCGTAGTGTCAACTGCGACAAATTCCTAGGAAGGACCGTGCTCCTCTCGTTCCTATTCCCTTGATTGATGTTCCCTTCCACAGAATCGGGGTCGACCTGGTTGGACCCCTAGAGCCCTCAGCCCGAGGACACAAGTACATTTTAGTCCACGTGGATTATGCTACGCAATACCCCAAAGCTGTTCCATTGCTCTCAGCTACCTCTAAAGCCATCGCACGGGAATTACTAGGGGTATTTGCACGTGTGGGGATCCCCAAGGAAGTCTTGACGGACCAGGGGACCCCTTTCACCTCGGAGACGTTCAGGGAGACTGCCAAGTTACTGAAAAGACCTCGGTGTATCATCCTCAAACCGACGGGTTAGTAGAGAGGTTTAATCAAACTCTCAAGCAAATGCTGCGTAAGGTGGTCAGCGAGGATGGAAGGAACTGGGACCAGCTCCTCCCCCTCGTCCTTTTTGCCTATCGGGAAGTCCCACAAGCCTCCACAGGGTTCTCCCCTTTTGAACTACTGTATAGGAGACAACCTCAGGGCATATTAGATATTTTGAAAGAAGGGTGGGAAGAAGAGGCTCTTCCCTCTACAAATATACTAGAATATATCGCGCAGTTACGCGATAGATTTGGAAAGATTCGGCCTCCCCTGAAAAGTCACATGGAAGAGGCTCAAGCAACACAGGCCCGTTACTACAACCGCGGCACGTCTCTTTGGGAGTTCCGCCCGGGAGATCGAGTCATGGTCCTAGTGCCTACCTCCCACTCTAAGTTGCTTGCCCACTGGCAGGGCCCCTACGAAGTTAAGGAGAGGAAGGGACTGGTCGACTATTTGGTGAGTCAACCCAATCGTCGGCCAAAGGAGCGGGTTTATCATGTGAACCTGCTGAAACCGTGGAAGGACAGGGACCCCGCTCCCTCCTCCGCCAGCCCGCCACTCTTCGCCACACACACGACCTTAACCCGGCACGGACTTGAGCCCCAGACAACGGCAGGAGCTGGAAACAGTTATCCGGACCGTTCGGAGGTAGTCAGTGAACACCCCGGAAGGACCTCTCTGATTGAGCACAACATCGTGACAGAGCCCGGGGTTGTTGTCCGAGAACGCCCGTACCGTCTTCCCGAGGCAAAAAAGGCTGAAGTGGAGCTCGAGATCAAGCGCATGCTGGAACTAGGTGTAATTGAGGAAAGTTATAGTCCCTGGTCCAGCCCCATTGTGCTCGTCGGTAAGCCTGACGGGAGTTGGAGGTTCTGCAATGACTTCCGTCGGCTTAATCAAGTCTCCCAATTTGATGCCTATCCAATGCCACGCGTGGACGACCACCTCGAGAGGCTTGGACAGGCTCAATATCTGACCACACTTGACATGACAAAAGGGTACTGGCAGGTTCCCATAACGGACTCCGCGAAGGAAAAAGACGCGTTTAGTACCCCTAGCGGTCACTGGCAGTATCGTGTCCTTCCATTTGGGTTACATGGGGCTCCAGCCACCTTCCAGCATCTGGTGGACAAAGTGCTAAAGCCTCATAACTCATATAGTGCTGCCTACCTGGATGACGTGGTCATCTATTCCAGCACATGGAAGGAACACCTACAGCATGTCCAAGCGGTATTACGGACACTTGGTGAGGCCGGGCTCCGGATTAATCCCAAGAAGTGTTTCTTTGGATTAAGCGAGGCCAAATATTTAGGCTACCTGGTGGGCCGGGGTACCGTAAGGCCACAGTGCTCCAAGATTGATGCCATTTTGAAATGGCCCCGTCCGTGAACCAAGCGGCAGGTCCAAGCCTTTCGGGTTAGCCGGGTACTACCGCCGGTTTGTACCCCGGTTCTCGGAGAGAGCGGCGCCCTTGACTGATTTAACAAAGAAGAGGGCCCCGAACATTGTGGTATGGACTGAAAAGACAGGCACTGCATTTGGTGACTTGAAGCAGGCCCTTACGTCCGCACCTATTTTGATGGCACCTAACTTTTCTTTGCCTTTCATCCTCCAGATGGACGCTTCGGACATAGGCCTGGGTGCCGTGCTGAGCCAAAGTGTCGATGGTGTGGAACAACCCGTCATGTTCCTGAGCCGGAAACTGTTGGACTGGGAGACCAGGTATGCAGCGGTGGAAAGGGAGGCTTTGGCGATTAAATGGGCGATTACTCAGCTGAGGTACTACCTGTTGGGCCGGGAATTCACCCTTGTCACGGACCATGCACCTCTACAGTGGATGGCCCTGCACAAGGAGTCGAATCCGTGGGTCACCCGGTGGTTTCTTGACCTGCAGCCGTACAAGTTTTCACTTGTTCATCGTCGGGATACTCTCCATGCCAACGCTGATGCTCTTTCTCGGGTTCACGACCTCTCGGTTAGGGTCGCCCGACCCGATGGGTCTGGGCTAAGGGGGCCTTGTCACGCACGCGCACATGGGAGGCAGCTAAAGGGCTCGAGTGAAGGCAGTTGTGAGGCATGCCGGGATGTGGCAGAGTGCACTAACTCTCTTTCTCACTTTCCTGTAGACCGAAACCGGGAGGCTCCACCTGGCTCTCTTGACAGAAGCTGGCAGAAGCCCGGAGGGTAAGACCCAATCCACCTCGTCCTACGCCTCCGCCTCTGGTGCCTATGACCGAGGCCGACGATATTGAGTCTTACCTCGGCATTTTTGAACGGACGGCCACCCGGAACAAGTGGCAGCGGTCCGAGTGGGCGTCCATTCTCGCGCCCTACATGAAGGGACCCGCGCAGCACGCTTATTACGACCTCCCCGAGGAGGAGGCCGCAAAGTACGACCTCCTGAAGCAGGAGATCCTGGCACGCTACGGCATGACGCCGGGCCAGCAGGCGGCTGAATGGAGAACCTGGCAGTTTGACCTAGAAAAGCCGGCCCGAGTGCTGGCCTTCGACTTTTGGGGTAAAATGGGGCGTTGGCTACGGCCCGAGGGTCCCCAAGCCAGGAAGGTCGTGGAGCAGGTGGCCTGTGAGGGCCTGGTTAACGCCCTGCCTAGCTCCCTCGCCCAGCAGGTCCGGCGCCCCACCTACAAAGATATGTCAGGACTCCTGGAGGTCCTGGAGCGTCAGCTCATGGCCTACCAAGCCAGGGGGTCAGAAAGGCAAGCGCGTGGGAACCGACAGGGATGGGTGGCCCACCCCGAGCCCTCTCGACGCGCTGCGGAAGCGCCACCGAAAACCAAAGAGAAGCCGGCCTCTCCGCGCTGCTACAAGTGCGGGGAGACCGGCCACCTACTGCCGACCTGTCCCCTCAACACTACAACGGAGCCGATGGACTGCACCTGGGCCTCCACGGAAAGGTACTGTACTCCGTCGCACCCGCTGGCAAGTCCAAACACGGGAGTGGTGTTGTTGAATGGGCACTCGGTGGTGGCTTTATTTGACTCCGGCAGCAACATTACCATTGTTGCTCGCCGTTACGTATTACCGCGACAGTGGTTTACGCAGCATTTGCAAGTAACGTGTGCATGGGGAGACCAAGTCTTACCGTTCCGCCCAGTGCTACATTACATGGAAGGGGCAGGTTTCCAATTTGACGGTTGCGGTATTGCCCGAACCCCCCTATCCGGTAATCTTGGGACAAGACTGGTCGCAAACAAATTACGGTAAGACGAACACCGCTCCCGGAGCCTCCCTAGGTCTAGCTATGAGGGGACGAGGCACCCTTCCCACGGTCTCCACGCCATGCTCGGGGGCAAGCCAAAATGGTGCAGGCACGCGGGGACGTTTCTCGGGTGACGGACTCTGACCCGGAAGTATCCGCCGGGAAAGGGACAAACCAGGGAACACTTCCGCCAAGCCGCTCACAAGACCCACTGAGCAAGTTGGACCATCAATTTCGGTCCACGCCTGCCTCATTTAAAAGGGAGCAGTGGAATGACGATTCCCTGCGGTTTGCCCGGAATGCGATTGTTCTTCCAGGCAGCTCACAAGCTGATGGTTCCATGCCACGCGATCCCTTCTTTGTGCTGGAGAATGATCTGTTGTATCGGGTAGCAACCCACAAGGGTGAGGTGCAGAAATTGCTGCTAGTGCCGCGTACCTTCCGGCGGGAGGTATGTGAACTAGCACACGCTCACCTCCTAGGCGCCCACCTCGAGGCCGAGAAGACATTTGAGAGAATCAAGCTCCGCTTTTACTGGCCCGGGATCAACGAGGAGGTCCGGCGCTTCTGTCAATCCTGCCCGGAGTGTCAGATTCGCCAGATTCCTAGGAGGGACTGCGCTCCTCTCGTCCCTATTCCCCTAATAGACATTCCATTTGACAGAATAGGGGTCGTCCTAGTAGGACCCCTGGAACCCTCAAACCGTGGCCACAAGTACATATTGGTCATGGTAGATTATGCAACCCGATACCCAGAGGCGGTTCCCCTGCGCTCCGCTAACACAAAAAATATCGCACGGGAATTAGTCAAATTATTTTCCAGAGTGGGTATCCCCAAAGAAGTCCACACAGACCAGGGTACTCCCTTCACCTCGGATACGTTCAGGGAGGTTGCCAAATTATTCCGGATAAAGCACCTGAAGACGTCTGTCTATCACCCCCAAACAGACGGGCTGGTAGAACGCTTTAACCAGACGCTTAAACAGATGCTCCGCAAGGTAGTCGGCGCCGATGGCAGGAATTGGGACCAGCTCCTACTGCTCGTGCTTTTTCCCTACCGGGAGGTGCCCCAGGCCTCTACGGGCTTCTCCCCCTTTGAATTATTGTATGTGCGACAACCCCGGGGACTTTTAGACATACTAAAAGAGGGCTGGGAGGCTGAGGCCCTTCCCTCCTCCAATATATTGGAGTATGTCGCGCAACTGCGCGACAGGCTCGCTAAAATCAGGCCTATCCTAAAAGACCACGTGACTCATGCGCAGGCAGCGCAGGCCCGGTGTTACAACCGCAACTCCGTCCTCCAAGAGTTTCGCCGGGGGATCGAAAGTGATGGTGCTCGTTCCTACCTCCCACTCCAAGCTGCTAGCTCATTGGCAGGGGCCATACGAGGTTAAGGAAAGAAAGGGGCTCGTCGACTATTTGGTTCTTCAACCTAATCGTCGACCGAGCGAGAGGATCTACCACGTCAACTTGCTAAAACCTTGGAAGGACAGGGAAGAGTCTCTCGACACCCGTAGATCCCTCTCCCTATTCGCCGGCACATCTGCCCTTAACCTCGGGGACGAGCTGACACCCTTACAGCGGCGTGAGATAACCCAGGCTACTCACGCCATCCCTGAAGTAGTGAGCGAGTCACCGGGCCGAACCTCCCTGATTGCGCATGATATAGTCACGGACCCCGGAGTGATCGTCCGGGAGAGGCCCTATTGACTCCCGGAGGCGAAACGCGCCGAAGTGGAACTGGAGGTGCAACGAATGTTGGATATGGACATCATTGAGGAAAGCCATAGCCCCTGGTCCAGTCCTATCATCCTCGTTTCCAAGCCGGACAGCTCCTGGAGATTTTGCAATGACTTCAGACGTCTAAACCAGGTCTCCAAGTTCGACGCCTACCCGATGCCCCGCATTGACGATCTACTCGAGCGGCTGGGTGCGGCCCGATACTTGACTACCCTTGACATGACAAAAGGGTATTGGCAAATTCCTTTAACGGCATCTGCAAAAGAGAAAACGGCCTTTAGCACCCCTAGTGGACATTGGCAGTACAAGGTCCTCCCATTTGGGCTGCACGGGGCCCCAGCGACCTTTCAACGTCTGGTGGATAGAGTGTTGAAGCCCCACCAGTCCTATAGTGCCACCTACCTGGATGACGTCGTCATCTATTCCGGCACCTGGGAGGAGCATCTACTGCAGGTATCTGCTGTCCTCGCGACACTGGCTAAAGCCGGCATCCGCATTAACCCCCGTAAATGTTTCTTTGGCTTGAAGGAGGCCAATTTAGGCTACCTATTTAGGCTACCTTGTGGGACGAGGACAGGTGAGACCCCAATGTTCCAAAGTTAGACATCCTGGAATGGCCCCGTCCGAGTACCAAGAAACAGGTGCAGGCTTTCTTGGGACTGGCGGGGTACTACCGCCAGTTCGTACCCCGTTTCTCCGAAAGGGCAGCACCCTTGACTAACTTAACAAAGAAGGGCACACCCCTACAAGTGGTATGGAACAACAAGGCGGAACACGCATTCAGTGACTTGAAAAAGGCCCTAACGTCGGCACCTGTACTAAGGACCCCTGATTTTGGGTTACCTTTTATCCTCCAGACCGATGCTTCGGACACAGGCCTGGGCGCCGTGTTGAGCCACAGCATCGATGGTGTTGAACACCCCGTGATGTACCTGAGCCGGAAACTGCTGAACCGGACCCGCACGCGGCGGTGGAGAAGGAAGCCCTGGCCATTAAGTGGGCTGTGACTTATCTCCGGTACTAACCTGTTTGGGTCGCAAATTCACTGTGGTGACTGATCACGCTGCGCTTCAGTGGATGTCCCTTCATAAAGAGTCGAATCCGCGGGTCACCAGGTGGTTTCTGGATTTACAGCCCTATAAGTTCACGGTCACTTATCGCCGCGGTGGCCTTCAGGCCAACGCCGATGCCCTCTCTCGTATTCACGACCTCTCGGTACGGTCCGCCCGTCCTGACGGTCTCGGGCTAAGGGGGGGGGTCGTGTCACGCATGCGCGAGTAGGAGGCCGCGGATGGACCTTAAACCACATCGAAAGACGTTCGCCGGCAGGGAGTGGCGGGGTACTAACCTCCTTTGTTTTCCAGGACAAAAGACGCTCCGCCATAGATCTTTACCGCAGTATGTCCACTTCCGCCCTTCCTCCACCATCTTCCCTGACATCAGAAGTCCCATCATCCCTCACGCCTCCTTCCCAGCATTCCTCCATTTCCGGCTCCTTCCTTATAAAATGGCCCCCGACGCCTAGCATGGCGTCGTGCAGATGAACTTGTTTATGTTTATGTATGACCTGAGTTTTTTTTCTAATTGTGGATTGTCTACAATATACGGGGCCGGAAAACCCCAAACCTTTATGCTGCTTACTGTTGCATCTTTTTGCTGTATATATATATATATATATATATATATATATATATATATATATATATATATATATATATATATATATATATACACACACAAAAACCTTGTTATGGACCATGTTCACTCAGTATTTTCCTGAAAATTTGACATGCAGCCAGCTTAGATGAACATTTTTTCCCTAAGAGCTTCATGATGCTTTGTAAGGCCACCATGAGATCACACAGCTATATCAGCCATGGCAAAAACTACATGCATGCTTACTGCAAGATCATCGCTTGGTGGCAAGAACATGGAAAGAAAAAAACAAATTACATATTGTGACAAAGACGAGACTTCAGAGATTATAAAAAGTTTGAGGTAGCCACCCGTATATTATATTCCAGCTGCAAAAGTTTGAACAGAGATGTTTACAGAACAGAGTCCAAAATAGAACTGATGAGGTGGAGGTAAGATGGCAGCTTTAAAGGCCCAGAGAGGAAGAGACATCATCAAAAGGGCCAGAACCGTTGTGATGGCATCAATGGCACCGGAACCTAGTGGGAATTCCTGGGAACGGTCTGCAAGGTACTGAGAAAGACAGTCAGTACACCCTGCCGCCCTCTGGCCTGATATGGTATTACAAATACTTAAGCACTTTAGCTGCCTCCTACTCACACGTTTGGCACTTGAGAGTGTTGCATGATACTTTCCCAGTCTCTACTTATTATACAGCTTAATTTCCATCCATGGTGCCTTTAACTCTTTCAGGGCTGATGTTGACTTTTATCAAAATTCAGGGTAGAGGAAGGTAATCAGCTGTAAACTGCAACAAAACTTGCCCTTACGTTTTAGTTCGTCCCTCTTTGCTAAAAGGAAAGTTACATAGCTTTGTTGATTTAACTTTGATTCCCTACACGTGCATGAGTAGCGAAGAGCAAACAACCTCAAAAACTGAGTTTTTTGGAAAAAATATTCAGCCCTCAAAGAGTTAATAATAATAAAAAAATTAAAACTCTAGTATTTTCATTTGAGGGGTACATTGGATCTGCATAATTAGATATGGACCACCCTGTACATTCTGGCTATATCTAGAGGTACATTAAACAATGGAATAAGCCAGTCCCATGCTGCCACTTTGTGGCATGGATAAAGTGTGCACCAAGACTGGAACTCTGAGTGCAATGATCTAGATTTTATTTACTTATTGCTAGTTTGTTATATTCTGTTTGTTGCATTCCATCCATTTGCATCTTATGTTGTTTGAAGGCACAGTGGCACACTGGTTAGCACTGCTTCCTCACAGGTCAGATCACAGATTTGGCAACAATAATCCATCTAGACTATCCTCTAGCCATCAGAGACACTCAAGACTAGTACACCATTACAATCCACTCAAAACTAGTTCAGTTCCTCCTTCCCCATTGAAATCAATGCATTTCATACAGCTTGGCGAAACTCTCAGACATTTCTGTGATTTTGCTAAGCTCATGGCAAAGCAAACTCCACAGGTTTACTCATCACTATAATCATTGTTTATTGAATATTAAAAAGTCCAAGGTATTCTGTTCTTTGCACATGTTTCTGCAAGACACTGTCTATAGTGTCATAACTAAACATTTGATTCTCCTGTACTTTAATCAGTACAGTTTTTATTGAAACTAATCTTGTCTATCAACCAGATGGGGCTTTTTGTGGAACATCTTGCAGCTAATATTATTAATTCACTACATTTATACAAAACTTTTCTAGGCATTCAAAGCACTTTACATAGACAGTGAGGAGCCACTTCAGCACACAACAAAATGTGCAGTACCCACCTGAATGATAGCAGCAATTCTTACACCAGTACACTTACAACATATTAGGTATTAGGTGATGAAGTGATGAGATATAGCCAATTAGAAACAGGGGATGATTAGGATGCAAGAATGAACAAGGCCATGATGGGCAATTAAGCAAGGACATTGGTCTACCTACTACTCTTTTCAAAAGATACCGAGGGATATTTCATGACCACAGAGAACCTGGACCTCAATTTTATATATTTCACCCAATGGAATGCGCCATTTTTTGCTTTGTATCCTTCCCCACCATAACCTATGTAGGGGAGTGGGGTTTGGGAGTGAAAGCTTTAGATTTGTCAAAAATTTCAATCGCTGGTTTTAACGGATCTCAGCATTTTAGGGTCCCCAGATACCGAAAACATTGATATCTTGATGATGGGTGTGTGTTTGTCTGTGTGTCACAGTTTGAGGAGAGTCTATAGCTAAAACAGCTGGAAGCAAAAATACCAAACTCAAAACTAAGGCCTGTTATGAGATGATGTGCTGATTGGTTAAGTTCTGCAAGAGAAAGAGGCACTTTAGAGTAACCCTAAAATACTGTAATTCTGAAATTAATTATGAATTCTTAATGCCAATTGCTATCATAATGACCTATTTTAAGATCAGAAAGATCAGCATCAGATCAGTAAATAATTACTGAAATGTTATAGAATAGTTTGAGTCTTCGTTCCTAGGGTGCAAATCCTACAAACAGTCATGTCTGAATTTTTTGGCACAGTGTCCCCATCACTAAACTGCAGCTTTCAAATAAGCATGCAGACCTCTGGGTAAGTAACATCCGAGAGCCTCACCAACACCTCTTCCAGTAGTAACATAAGCTTTCCTGGTTTGTCTCCCATCCTAATACTGGCCAGGCCCAAACATGCTTAGCTTCAGGTGGATGACCTTTTCTGAAGTGTATTTGGAACGGCTGCTGGCATACAAGGTTTTAAACTTTTCAAAAGATTTAATCTTTTTCCCCAGATCTTTCCATATCTTCCAGTCTACCTACATAGGCACACTCTTAACAGAAGCAAAACAAACAAACAACAGTAGAAGTTCCTTCAAAAAAAGAGCCCCCAATATAAGATACAGTTACCTTTGTACTTGAAAAAGTTAGGCCAAATGTTCTTCAGTCAAATGGGAAACTGATGAAAAATCTTCTTTATTGTTTTATTTACTTAACTGTACAATTTCCTGATCTTGGATGTATCTGCACTGAAGTCTGGAAAGTACCTTATAGTGGACCAAATAAAAGATATGTCCACCTTTTGTTGGACTGCCAATCTATAAGCCTCAGGAAGTGAGTTATTAGAGTGTGACATCTAAAAAGGCCAGTTGGGTTAGCTGAGCAAATACAATGAGCCTGTGTCACTAGCCTTTCACTTGAAGTCTAAGGAAACCTTTTCAGAAAGTGTCACACCAGGGAGGATCAACAGAATAATAACTTTAGTAACCCTCTGGTTAACTGACCATTGCTGAATTATTTCTTGTTTAGTAGTCTTCCATCTTGATTACTTATGTTAAGTATGGCTAATTTCTCCTCTTGTATTCATAGCCTCAACACTTATGTTCATTATTAGCACTCATTTTTGAAAAGATAAAATAGTCTGAAATACAGGGTAAGGTTTCATTTTTTTATTCAGTCTCTAGTGTTTGCATTGTAATATTTATTATCAAAAGTTTAATTGTTGCATGCCAAGTGGCTGGCAGCAATGATTTTTTTTGAAGATTGCAATGCCAACTAATTGCACCAGCATGAAGAATTTGTCATCACTTTGACAAATTCTGTGATAAACAATAATATTAACTACATCAACCAAAAATGGAGGGAGAGCTAATAGGGTACTTGATTAAATGGAGGTCAAGAAGAGCAAACTCATGAGGCAGCCATCTCCTCGGAGGCAACATTTGGTAGGACTACAGTATTCAATTCTGGTCCAGACTTGAAATGTTTCAGATTGTCCAGGACTTGGCTGCTGGTCTTGTGAAAAATATTTATTTTGGCCTTAAGTCCAGATGCCTTCTTTGAAGTTTTTTTTTTTAATATAAACTCTGCACATGAGTCACAGGTGTCAAATTTCCATTATTGTAGTACAGGTTGGTTGCTTTGCTTAATTTCTTTGTGCATTTTCGTTCTAGTTATATTTGGTGTTACAGCCATTAGAAAAAGTCTGATGTTGAGTAGACCATATAGTAAAAACGTAAAGTTTCAGTTTGATTTCATGTGTCTTTTACATCAATGCAGCACAACCCTCTCCATGAGGCTGAAGATTACATAAAATGAAATATTTCTAAAGAGTGTCAAGTGCAATGGCAGGTTAAAAAAAAAAGCACTTGATATGAATAATGTGGCCTAATTCTACTACACGGTTGTTTCACTTTGTTTTTGATTCAATAAAATTACAAAATGATCTAAAAACAACCACCCTATTTTAAGATTTTTTTAACTTCATGGTATGTTTGCATGGATCCAGATAAAGGGATAATTTGTTACTCTGTTTGAATTTCCAGTTAATTTGGCTGTGTTTTACAGAGAAAAACTTAAGCAAACAAAACATATCAAAATATTCAATCAGTGAGTCGTGGCATTCTTTCATTGGGCAGAAACATTTCCCTGGGGGAAAAATATAATTGATGTTTGCTCTATGAGCAAAAGCCTATTATTGAACAACTGGAAGACACCTTGAAAATTATCGCCATCAATGCATGGTCATGTCATGTTTTAAATAGCTGAGTGTACAAAAAGAAGGCAAACTGAGGCTGCACACTGATGTGCTTCATTTTTATGACAGTAGACATATCAGAGGTGGTTCATTTTAACTGTATGATGCTGGGTATTTACTTTCCAGTTGCCATCATATGAACGTCACCTCAATTTAGGTTATCTCAAATCATATGTCTCCTGCCTTAACACCTATATGTTGTAAAAGTTCCTTGAGGAATGTTTGATTCATGTTTACAACATATTTCAAAGTTTGTGTGCCTCTATATCTACATTTTACCTGAAAAGCGATCACATTGAGAGAAACCCCCACCCAAGTGCATCAGTTTTGTGGTGTAAGATTGGGGGTTATGTTCATCAATCTCACATGGCACTGCTATTCATTTCTGTTTATGGTAGCACACCAGACCAAACTCTTTGAGAAGGATTTCAATTGGTGGTGCTGATCCATACTAGAGTGTAACTGGCATGTGCACATTTACCTAAGTGAACCAGGAAAAAAAAAAAAAATCACACAGGAGTTAAAAAAAAAAAAAAATCATCAAATTAAAATGGTTTCAGAATGCCTTTAGTCTTGAACATAAAGCTATAAAAATACACAAAACTCATTAACTGTTAAGAACACTTGTATTTGTTAATATCTTTAAATTTGAAAAACAATCACTTATTTGGAGGATGAGAGCTACATATTCACTACAATTCAGTGTCCTGTTGTGTATGCTCTTACTCAGTAACTAATGAGATCTTTTTCCATGCTTTACTCCATTGTCTAAAATGAATCTGTAAGGGTTCAGTAGAGCAGAGTCTTGATTACTTCAATCAGAGAATTAACAAATATGAGCTGGAACTAGTTAAATTCAAGTGAAGGCTTGGTTTTGTATTCAGCCTCGGACTTGTCTTGGTCTCGTCTTGGTCTCAATTTCCCTTTATACTCGGTCTTAATTCGATCTTAACAAGTTATGATCTTGAAGTTGTCCTAGATTCTACAAAGGTGGACTTGACTATAGCATGGGTCTAGCATCTTCAATTTCTGAATTCATTTTTCCCACCCAGAAGCCATACCCATCACTCAAAGTACTCAATGCAACACCTGTATCAGTGTCCTAGTACGTTTACATACCATACCATACCATACCATACCATACCATACCATACCATACCATACCATACATACACACACGCACCCAAAAATCTATTTCATGGTTATTTAAGAATATATACTAATATATTACATAGTTCAAACAAGGATAGTCTAGCTTTCAGAGAAAGAAAAAAAATATATGGCTATGAATGATGATATTTTGCCATGTAGCTAGTGGTTTAATTTCAACCAGTGCCAACAAATTTTGCCTTTACTTAAACTGTTCTTTAAAAAAAGTCACATTATGTGAAAACTATAGTGTCAAAAATATACTTCACTGCATTTCCCGATTTGTTTGAATAAACATTTTATACTGCAGAGTTTAGTGTCCATTTTTCTGCTTTGCTTAGGTATTACTTTAATAATCATTTAGCTTATTAGTACATGATCGATGCAGAGAGAAGCAAATGACACAAAATTACAGCAACACTATAACAGATAACATCATAATTTTTAATACATCTCATTTTTTCAAGGAACCACTTTGTGTAATATATTTTGCTTCATTTCTGAATAGTTGTTTATTAAAGATAAAAAATAAAGATTGTTTCTAATAATGAAACAGAACACTTATCTTTTGATTTTCTAAATTCACAGACAATAAATTAAAATTATTAGAATTATTTAAACATGCAGCTAGATTAAATTATAGCATTTACTGTGGATTTAAAGACTGATGTAGTGAAAATTAATAATCATAACAGCAGAGATGACCAAACTAACTTATTTATCTTTACACGGATACTAATGGGAGTCTAGAAAGAATTGCTTCGAGAAGAAGAGACAAAAATGAATTAGGAACTCTGATATTCTTAACCTCCTTCACGTTAATCCCAAGTGTGATTTATGCACAGAATTCTATGAAATTACAGTTATGCCCAAAGTCAAAAATAAGGGGTGTAATAATCCACTTTACAGCTGTAATCCTGAATAAATGCTTGGAACAGCATTCTGCTCTCATCTAGTAGATCCTCACAAAACACTATCTATAAAGTAAGTTATACAACTAACTCAAACCAAACCATTAGTTGAATCAACCAATAGTAATGATAATGTGAACTGGCCATTAGACATTGACACAGATATTATATGTGTATGACACCGTGCAACTGATCCGCCATGATACACCTAGTGACTTCAGTTACGTTAGAGCATTTTTTGTCTCTTTTTTGGGTGAAATCAGAGTTTATGCAATCCAAACGGGAAGATGCCTCGCTGCCCGAGGACACCAAGTGGATACTTGACCTTGCATTTTTAACAGACATCACTGGGAAGCTGAACCATTTGAACTATGAGCTGCAAGGCAAAGGTACGACTGTCAAAGACATAAGCGCTGTAAAAACATTTAAAACTAAGATGAACATTTTCTCTGTGCATTTACAGAGGAATAAAAAATGCTCCACTTTCCCTCTGTGCAGTCAGTGCTGAATGACAAAGGATTCTGCATCTGTAGCTTTTAACAAAACTGCCGAAAAGTACTCTCAAGTCATAAACAGACTTGGGCAGGAGTTTGAGAACAGATTTTGTGACTTTAATCAACTTGAGCCATGTGTGTCATTCATTTCAAATTCTTTAATGCAAGTGGACATGGCATGGATTGCTGAGCAGCTAAGTGCAATGTTCAACTTGGATGCTGGACAGATTGAAATCCTAATGTTGCAAACCTTCCTCCACCTCAAAGCCCATCAGGGTGCACCAAACATTTGGTCTCTTGTGGACACAAAAAAGTACAAAGATGTTGTTGTGATGTGGGATTTTGCATATAACTTGATAAATGTTTTGTATGTCTTTATTTATAATTTAGGCAAACCAAGTGGTGAGAGGTATTCGTGTTTTCACACCCCCTTTTACGACTGTCTCTTTGTAATTTTATGACAGGATTTGGGGGGATGTGTCTTAAACCAGTTTGATGAGTATTTCTCTGATAAAGTCTTTGTCTCATTACCCACACAAAGGCACGTTAGCTTAACATATGGTCTTGGGGGGGTTGAGGTGTTAAATGTACTATTTCTCTCATTGGTCTGAGATATGGCTGTTTGGAATGGCTTGTCTCAGAGGCCTTTAAGTAACATTATGTTCTATTGGTTCTAGGAATTGGAGAGAACCTATAAATTTGCTTGCTCAACCTCATTCTCTCTCTCTAACCAACATATGATGAAGAAGCATCTCTCTTGCTAACCTGTGATGATGAAGACAACACAATGGAGAGCACAGCTCAGCAGCCATATTGAACAGACATGTGGCTGAAAGTTGAGCACCAACAATGCCTTAACTAGAGACATTTTAAGTAACTGCAAGTCTGTATGCAACGTGAATTACACATCACCATTTTAATCAGGTTGTATGGTTGCCAATATTCAAATGTCCTTTGCATTTTGTTATTATTTATGAATATTATCAGCAATACATTATTTTATGTGTAACTTAACTCCTGCTTGTCTTTTTACTACATCTAATTGCCTGAGGTTATAGATATAGAAGGGAAGGTGGGGAGAAGTTATATAAAATAATACCTTATAACCAGTGGTAAGTCTGTGAGATTAGGCATTCTAAGGCTACATATTAATAATACAATAGGGGAAAGTAGAGCAATATATATATCACTCTACCAAGATAAAACAGATGTATAGCAGCTATGAAAGTTGCCTGCCTTTTTAGTTCAATCTGTCTCTGTGAATCTGCCTTTTCTGACATGAACTTAATCAAAAACAGAGCACATAACTTACTGATGCACATCTACAAGAATCACTCAGAGTTG
>NC_053159.1:75955308-75972733 GCF_016835505.1 Polypterus senegalus | reverse complement strand
GAATTGGGGAAAAAACTTGGAAAGTTTATTGGAACACCAAGGTCACTGCTAACAACTATGGATGTTTAAGCAAGCAGGAGAAGACCTACTTTAGTTATGAATGACCTTGAAATGAATACTTAAAGTTTAAATCTCTGGCCACAACAAATCTTAATTGACAAATTTAAAGATGTTTTCAAAAAGTAGTTACAAAATTCCAAATTAAAAAAAAAATCAACAATAAAGAATTCAAATACAGAAGCCAAAAATCGTAAAATATACAAACACAAAACAATATACAGTAGTAGAAAAAAATAAAACTAATAAAATGAAAAAAATGAATGATTCAATCAAAAAGAAGGTACAACAACCAAAAACCTAAAATCTTAAAAAGTACAAAGCCACAAATCCAAAACAAATCCAATTCTAGAACAAAATAAAATGTGCAAAAGCCAGTAATTTAAACTTAAAAAGGTCATATAACAAAAAAAACCATCAAAAAGGTATAAGCACAAATGATTCAGATAATAGTTAGAAATTAACTGATTATGTTCTCTGCCACTGCAGTTTTGATTCTTACATAGACCACAGGTGCTGCTACGAGGCAAATTTAAGCACTTGGGACTTTTAATCTTAATATCCATTAAAATACTGCAGTAGTATTTTCATAGCAGCTACTAAAAACTATACTGCATTGCTACCTATTTGACAACTATGAATGACATCCACAGTTAAGTGGTTGAGGGAACCAAGGGAGTGTTATGACTGTCACTGGTGTATGGTGGTTTGGAGGATCTTGTGATCGACATTATTAATCAAGCATACAAAAATAGCACAGTCATGCCACTTGTTCTTCTCTTTCACTTAATTTAAATACTGTACGGAACAAGCATTTAAAGACAAAGTAAAAAGTAACTAACTTGTGTAAATGCATCATTTGTTAATTGAATTTGGATGTGATGCAAAAGAAATTTTTACTTAAACAAACAAGTCTATTAGAAATATCCTCTGAACTTAACTGACCATATGCCTAAACCTAATCAACCTAAACTATAAAAAAACGCAGTTCAAAGAGGAAACTCCAGAGAGGAAGAAAGTGCAGCTTATCCACAGACAGCAGCAAATTCAAAATCAGAATTCTGATCTGTGAGGCACTAACATTAGCAATTTTACCCCTATGCTGCCTGGAGAAAGTTTTACATAAAAGTAAAAGGCTTGCCTAATTACTTGCTAAACATATTTATACTGTACTATACGTATTGAAAAAATTGCCTGTGGCCAGCATCCAGCTTAATGTTTTGTCTAAATTCTCCACTCCTCTTTTTGTAGCATTATAGTCCATTATCATTTCTGGCCGTGGCATCTCCTATCTCTGTGCAGATCACATTGTGCACCAAGGATGTGTAATTTGTTTAGGCAAACTTTCATGTCTTCACTGGCCTATACTGTGTGGCCAGCAGTTGAGATTTATTTTTCCTTATTGTGCTAAGAACATTGTTACCTTCCTCTTGAGGAGCAACTGTCACAGTTTGTGTAAAAGTATAAAGTTATTGCATATGGCGTTGTGGCCATGCAGCTTATGTCATGTCCAGGGCAACCCTCATGTCTTAATTTCACACAGGAGAGCCTCCATCAGACTTCCCTTTGTTAATAAAATGACATCCTCTGCTCTTCTGTATGTCTATGCTTTCCCTTGAGCAAGTTATTCATAGCTTTGGACTGGCTTATCATTTTTATGCAGATGATGCTTAGATCTATTTCAGTGTTAAAAGTGACACTTCTCAGCTCACAACTTACCTCAGTGAAATTAAAATTAAAACTTGAACAGAGCAAAACTTTTTTAAATTAATTGCAACATAACTGAAATCCTGCAAAGTGGCACTAAAGTGTAACTTAAGAAAGCAAGCTCCTCTTCAACCATTCTTGGTGATGATCTCATCAGACCTTCTTATACTGCAAAGAATCTCGGTGTCACTTTGATTTCTTCTTTTCTTATTTCACCATGTAAACCATATTAAGAAACTTCTACCTGTGCCACATTTCTTATGTTTGCTCATTCCTCTCCGTTTCTAATGCTCAGAATCTTGTCCCTGCTTTTATCACATCCCACATTGATTATTGTAAGTCACTACTGGCAGGTGCCACTTCTAATCTTATATCACAGCTCCAGCTGATTCAAAACTCAACTGCAAGAGTCCTGACATGAACCACCAACAGCGAGCACATCACAGCCATCCTGCTGCACCTTCACTGCTCCCTGTGTCTTACAGGATTGAATGTCAAATTCTATTATTGACCGGCCCACTAAGGTCCTCTCATTCTGTGCCCCACACTAACCTGCACTCAGACTGTGGACTGACCTCCTGAAATTAATGAGATTAGTTGACTCCATTCATTTATTTTTAACTCATTCATTTAGGAAGACATTAAACAGACCTGACATTCTGCCCTTTCTTTCAGTTTACCCCCTCTGTCTGTCCAGGTACTCAGGGTTTGAATTTTTATCAAAATTTATGTTATTTGTTCGAGTTTTTTGTAGTATTATATGTTGTATTTTAGTCTGGATTATTGTATTTTATTCTATTTCAATGTTTTGTATATCCTGTATTTATCTTTATTTAGTGAAGATATTATTTGTAGCCAATGTTGTATGGGTCCTGTTGTTCTTTCTGAATTTTGGGCATAGGAAAGGTGCTATATAAATAAATTGTGTTCTTATTAGCATTTATTTTGTTTTGATGGCCCATCGTTTATAATAATAAGTGACAAAAACTACAGCAGTTCTATATAAGGCAATTAATATATAGCATAATTCAGTGTAGAATATGTATTGCCATTTTCTTCACATACATGTTAAAAATATTAGTTTAGCTTAAATGTTTATTTTAATTGGTTTTGAACAATATTGCACTGTGCATTTTATAAAATGTAATAATTTTTTATTATTAACGTTTTACTAAACCCAGAAACCCTCTGAACTTCACAATGATGCGTATTATTTGGTTTGATGTACTGTTTTTCCCTTCTCATTTTTATTGCATAATTTCTGAACAGGTCTTTGACCCGGCGTTACTTTCCGGGCTTTGCCGAGACCTGCCGAAATCTTCCAAAAGTAATTTTATGAAGTCAGTCCTGAAACGACAGAGACGTCACTTCCGGGTCTGTAACTACGGTGACATATGGCGCTGTGGTTCTGCAAGTGGATAATATTGGCGATCGGCCCGAGGTTATTTAAAGTCACAAAAGCTGGTAGGGCGCAGGGGCCCGGTTGGGTTTTTGGTCTGATAAATGCAAGCATCCCCCCCGTGACATTCCCCCACAGGCACACCCGGGCCGTGCGCCTTCTAGAGAGGAGGGGGGGCGCACCGACGTTTTCCCTCCTTGCTCCCCGGGCAGAGGAAGGGGGTTGAGACCGATTTCGCCCAGGCTCTCCGGTTTTCCTTTGCCCACCATGGTGACTACGGGTAACGGGGAATCAGGGTTCAATACCGGAGATGCAGCCTAAGAAACGGTAATCACATCCAAGGAAGGCAGCAGGGGCGCAAATTACCCACAGACCCGGCCGAGACCAGAGGAACGAGCAAAGTCCCCGGCCATCTTCTGGTTATGTAACAAGACATGGACAGGGAGAGGGGCGAGGGTATTTAAGGATTTAAGTTTCGGTTTTTATGCCTGGTCAGGATGGAAGAGGGAGAAAAGCTTGGCTCTAGGGCTGACTTTCAATATATATGGTTCTGCGGATAGATTCGACCACATGTCCGTCCGTGGCTGAAGCAAACAAGTCCACCGATGATGGTGTAGCTGCTAGTTTGACACGACGTGCCTCATACATCGCAGGCATGGTGTTTTTGAAAAAAAAAAAATAAATAAATAAAAATATTTACCCCTGCTTCCCAAGCTGACCATCACTCTGCCTACTTCAACCACTTCATGCATGCGCGCTCTCTCTCTCTCTCTCCCATCCGTTCTTTAATTTTCCTCCCCTTCTAGCTGACTCGCACTTCTATTTATCAAGATAAGCAGCCCCAGGAACAGTCACGAATGCGGATGGTCTTTCACCTGTGCACTTAGGTGAGAAACGACCACATCGCGAATCTCCCTGAGAACCACTTCAGCCACACAACCACCACACCCCCTCACCAAGCTGCGAGCGCGGTGATTATTTATTTTAAAACTGGGCCTTGACAGGAGCTGTGTACCCACTATACCACACGTGAAAACTCACAGAGAGTTATAGTGCAGGTTGTTCACTGAATGCTAGCAACTGGCGCACTGACGCTCGTGGGGAGTCATGGCTTTGTCTCGAGAGAGGTAAACAAGGGTAGGTGCGGTGTTCTAGCATGTGAGTCGTATTCCAAACAAAGGTTGTATACCAAGCAAACTTTTTCGTGTCCGAACAAGATGTATACCAAGTTGGACTTATTCCAAAGCAGACGTATACCAACGTACCACTGTATATATATCTATACTAATAAAAGGCAAAGCCCTCACTTACTGACTGACTCACTCACTCATCACTAATTCTCCAACTTCCCATATTGGTAGAAGGCTGAAATTTGGCAGGCTCATTCCTTACAGCTTCCTTACAAAAGTTGGGCTGGTTTCATTTCGAAATTCTACGCGTAATGGTCATAACTGGAAGCTATTTTTCTGCATAAACTGTAATGGAGTTGAGCTGGAAAGCCGTGGAGGGGCGGAGTTTCGTGTGACATCATAACGCATCTCACGTAATCACGCAGTACGTAGAAAACCAGGAAGAGCTACAAAACGCGCTGAAGAAAACATGCATTATATAATTGAGAAGGCAGCGAAACAATAAGAAGCGAGCGACTGACATATACAACTATATTCATGACTGCTGCTACTTTGGAAACAAAGCACGGTGTACGTTAAAATTGCACGAAGGGCTGTGCTTATGCAAATTCCGAGAGACTGTGTTTGTGGGGGATTGACAGCTAAGGCGGGTGGGGGAGTCACGTCATCATTTCCCCTCCCATTCACCTCATTTGGTCAAAGACTGTGCTTATGCAGACGAAGATGAGATGGTCAGGGTGGTGTTTGGCACAAACTCAGCGAAACTGCGAGAGAAACTTTTAAGTGCCGGGTCTTAGCTGACATTACATACAGCCATGAACATCACACGAGATGGCACCAGCACAGCTGGGAACCTTCGATGCATGTACACCTAGCGGCTCACGTGAACTGACGCAGTGCACAGACAAAAAGCAACAGTTCCAAAGAGTGCTGAACAAAAACCGAATTACACAATTGAGAAGGCAGCAAAAAAATATGAAGCGTCTGATACATACAATCATATTCATCAGTGCAGCTAATGTGGAAACAAAGCACACGGTGGAAAAAGTGAAAGTCCCGCTAAAGGAAGACAGTGTAAAAAAAAACCCGTGCATGCAGTGTGTCACATCTCAGATAAAGAGGAAGACGAGCTGTTTATTGATGCAGTAAGAAACGAATCGATGAACCTCTTATCTTTATAACGATTGACAAACACCGAATGTAACTTGAACACAACACATCGTACAAATACGACCCTGATTGAAAGAAATAATGATAATCAAATCCTTGATGAGAGCAACACTCAATAACACTCACAAAACAATTACTGTAAATTGATAATCATGTTACGTTATTTTTAAAATATTCCCTTTTCTTTTTCATAACTTCTTTAACACACTACTTCTCCGCTGCGAATATATATATATACCTCTATCTACATACTCGCAAATTTACAAGCCACACGCAGTGGCGCAATTGTAGAGGCTTCGCCTTTACCGACGACATCCGAGGTTCGATTCCCGAGTGGGAATGTACTAACTATGTACGCGCGCTTCACGATTCATTTTAAACTCGCATCTCCTTGGTTTGGGACGTATTAAAAAATATTCGGTTAACGCAGAATCATGTTACGTTATTTTTAAAATCTTTTCTTAGCACAAGCACAGCTGAGAAGCTTCGATTCATGTACTCCATAACAAAAAATAACGCATTTAATCACACTTTCAATTCCAAGCAAAGGGGAACTTTTGTTAATGCATGATTATCTGGTACATCGATTACATTGATGCACACATCACAGCTACAAAAATGTTAGAGTCGGAATGAAGCGCGTTCATACGACTCATCGGAGGAAAATTTCATTTCAAAAAACTACCCGAGCGAAGCCTTGATAAAAGCATGGTTTTGTGCACACTGAAAAGCAAGCAAAATTAGATGCATTACAGAAAGCAGACTTTGTGGCTCTTACTGGGGATCATTGGACTTCCGTGACCGTTAGTAATTCTAATTACATCTAATTACAAAATGTTCAATGATCACACTGTTTTAGCCTAATGTACAAAATAATTTTGGCTAAGGTTACTCAGAGTTTAAAGATTAAGTTGGTCAAATTACCTTTTATGTTTCTGACTTATTTTTTTTAAGAAGAAAAACTGCACTTTATGTTAAAATTTTGGTTCTTATTATTTAAAGACAATACCATTCTGAAAATGTACTTAAAGTACATAAACTACCACTTTATTTTTAAGTCTGTCCAATTTTAACCAGGGATGATATTTTTGTTTCTGTTTTGAATTCAAATGCAGTTTAAAAGCATTTTTTTTTTCAGAAATTAAAACAGCTTGAGTTTACAATATTCATGTCCATGTCTATTATTTGATTCTGTCGCCCACTAAAACCCTTTTAAATTAAAAAAAAATTGCGATTTGGGGCAAATTTACGTGTGCGATTACATACGATTAATCAAGATTAATTATTACACAGCCTCTAATTAATTGGATTAATTTTTTTAATCGAGTCCCACCCCTAATATGCTCAGCAAAAAAAGAAACGTCCCTTTTTCAGGACTGTGTATTTCAACAATAATGTTTTAAAAATCCAAATAACTTTACAGATCTTCATTGTAAAGGGTTTAAACAATGTTTTCCATGCATGTTCAATTAACCATAATTATTTAATTAACATGCACCTGTGGAATGGTCGTTAAGACCTTAACAGCTTACAGAAAGTAGGCATTTAAGGTCACAGTTCTAAAAACGCAGGACACTAAAGAGACTTGTCTACCGACTGTGAAAAACACCCAAAGAAAGATGCCCAGGGTCCCTGCTCATCTGCGTGAACGTGCATTAGGCATGCTGCAGGGAGGCATGAGGACTGCTGATGTGGCTAGGGCAATAAATTGCCATGTCCGCACTGTGAGACGTCTAAGACAGCGCTACAGGGAGACAGGAAGGACAGCTGATCATCCTCGCAGTGGAAGAGCCCGGATCTCAATCCCATTGAGCACGTCTGGGACCTGTTGAATCGCAGGGTGAGGGCTAGGCCATTCCCCAGAAATGTCCAGGAACTTGCAGGTGCCTTGGTGGAAGAGTGGGGTAACATCTCACAGCAAGAACTGACAAATCTGGTCCAGTCCATGAGGAGGAGATGCACTGCAGTACTTCAAGCAGCTGGTGGCCACACCAGATACTGACTGGTACTTTTGATTTTGAGCCTCCCTTCATTCAGGGACACATTGTGAAACATTTTTAGTTTATGTCTTATGGTGTTGACTCTTTTAGTGTTCATACAAATATTTACACATTAAGTTTACTGAAAGTAAAAACAGTTGAAAGTCAGAGGACGTTTCTTTTTTTGCTGAGTATATATATATGTAGATATATATTTAGATTTGTTTATATATATATGTGTATATACAGTATATATGTAGATATGTATATGTGTATATATGTATATATGTGTCTGTGTGTATATATATATATATATATATATATATATATATATATATATATATATATATTTATATGTATATGTGTATATATACTGCTTATTATTAATTAAAGGAACACTTTTTAATCAGAGTATAGCATAAAGTCAATGAAACTTATGGGATATTAATCTGGTCAGTTAAGTAGCAGAGGGGGTTGTTAATCAGTTTAAGCTGCTGTGGTGTTAATGAAATTAACAACAGATGCACTAGAGGGCAACAATGAGATGACCCCCAAAACAGGAATGGTTTAACAGGTGGAGGCCACTGACATTTTTCCCTCCTCATCTTTTCTGACTGTTTCTTCATTAGTTTTGCATTTGGCTACAGTCAGTGTCACTACTGGTAGCACGAGGTGATACCTGGACCCTACAGAGGTTGCACAGGTAGTCCAACTTCTCCAGGATGGCACATCAATACGTGTCATTGCCAGAAGGTTTGCTGTGTCTCCTTGCACAGTCTCAAGGGCATGGAGGAGATTCTAGGAGACAAGCAGTTACTCTAGGAGAGCTGGAGAGGGCCATAGAAGGTCCATAACCCATCAGCAGGACCAGTATCTGCTACTTTGGGCAAGGAGGAACAGGATGAGCACTGCCAGAGCCCTACAAAATGACCTCCAGCAGGCCACTGGTGTGAATGTCTCTGACCAAACAATCAGAAACAGACTTCATGAGGGTTGCCTGAGGGCCCAAATGTCTACTGCGCCCTGTGCTTACTGCACAGCACCGGGGAGCTCAATTGGCATGTGCCATAGAATACCAGATGAGAGCAGGTTCACCCTGAGTATATGTGAAAGATGTGAAAGGGTCAGGAGAAGCCGTGGAGAATATTATGCTGCCTGTAACATCGTTTAGCATGACTGGTTTGGTGGTGGGTCAGTGATGATCTTGGAGGCATATCCATGGAGCGACTCACAGACCTCTACAGGCTAGACAACGGCATCTTGACTGCCATTAGGTATTAGGATGAAATCCTTGGACCCATTGTCAGACCCTACGCTGGTGCAGTAGGTCCTGGTTTCCTCCTAATGCACGACAATGCCGGCCTCATGTGGCAAGAGTATGCAGGCAGTACCTGGAGGATGAAGGAATTGAAACAATTGAATGGCCTTCACGATCCCCTGACTTAAACCCAATAGAACATCTGTGGGACATTATGTTTCGGTCCATTAGGCGTCGCCAGGTTGCTCCTCAGACTGTACAACAGCTCAGGGATGCCCTCATACAGATCTGGGAGGAAATTCCACAAGACACCATCCGTCGTCTCATTAGGAGCATGCCCCGACGTTGTCAAGCATGCATACAAGCTCGTGGGGCCACACAAGATACTGAAAAGCATTTTGAGTAGCAGAAATTAAGTTTTTGAAAAAATGGACTAGCCTGCCACATCTTCATTTCACTCTGATTTTAGGGTGTCTACACAATTGAGCCCTCTGTAGGCAGAAAACTTTTATTTCCATTAAAAGACTTGGCATCCTTTTGTTCCTGAGACATTGCCCTGTCGTTATTTGTATAGATATCCAACTTCATATTGAGATCTGATGTATCTAATGTGTTTCTTTAAAGTGTTCCTTTAATTTTTGTGAGCAGTGTATATATATATGTGTGTGTGTGTGTGTGTGTGTGTATATGTGTGTATATATATATATATATATATATATATATATATATATATATATATATGCCAGCAACACTCATGACAATCACAAAACAATTACATTGTCAATCATGTTACGTTATTATTAAAATGTTTCCTTTTCTTTTCACTTCTCCGCTGCCAAACACAGCTATTTTGCTATATAGATAGATAGATTGATATATATAGATATAGATATATATATAGATAGATAGATAGATATGACAACAACACTTTACTTTAACACACTACTTCTCCGCTGCGAAGCACGGGTATTCTGCTAGTGTGTATATATATATATATATATATATATATATATATATATATATATATATATAAACGCCTACAGGCAGAATGTACTATACGATAGCAAGAGTTAAACCAAATAAGACGCCTCACTCTTGTACCCCTGGCTCTTTCAATATTTAGTTACTTTTACACTGTATCATTATAATCGCTCCTGTTATTAGTATTATAATTAACCCACATCTTTTCTTGAGATCACATTTAATAGCCTTAAATGTTTTCTTTGTTCTGACTTAATTAAAACGGAGTAGACGGAAAATAAAGGTTTATCCCTGTACTTTGCCATGATATAGGTAAGCAAATTTGAGAAAGAAGAGGTGAAGTCCTTAAATCACAAATGTTATTATTCAATCAAGTATTGAGATATTTAATTTATTAATAACTAGCAAAATACCCGCCCTTCGCAATGGCAAAGTACTGCCTTAAAAGTTTTATTAAGAAGAAATTTAAATCTTTTTAAACTGAGGGAAAATATACCAATAATTATTTGTTAAGGATCTCTTTGTATACCACATTGTGAGTTCGGCCCTCCGGTTGTAATATGACCAAGCTGTGCTCTGAGCTTACTCTTAAGCATGCAACGTACAGTTGGCCATGTGAACAGTAATCTTGTTTAAAATCTCACAGCTTGGATTGCTGCTGTCATAATCGGTTTGAGTTTCATGGTTTGTTTCAATTACGACAGTATTTGTAGGACTTGTGTTGAAGTGACATTCGGCATCTGTCAAGCGCTGTAAGTATACAACCAGTTTCATCGATAACTTCACATCCAGCTTTTGAGAGTTTAAACATTCATAAACATCAAAGTGTCCACTACTGAAATCATCACCTGTGAATCTAAGATGTTTAAGAGGCATTGGCGGTTGTCGAAAGGTGTAAAATATTTGGCCATTTTGGTACACTTGAAAGCGACAACCGAACAATTCAGCGGCAACCATCAACTCATATGCAGAACCATAGGTGAAGGGCTTAAGCATTTCACACTTATAATGCTCCTGTGTAGTATAATTATCTCCAGTACCGTCATCAGTCCACACCTTGAACCTGTCCCAGTCATTCAATACATAAGACACAATGTTCCTCCGGATATCAAGAGTGAGCTTGATATGGCCGTGCAATATGTACCAAAGAGAATGGAAAAGGTAGGTGCCATCTCCGGGCATGGAAACCACTCGGTAAGTGACAGTTCTTTGATCGATGGTGATTACCTCGATAGATATATTAATGCGGGTACGGTTGGAATGATAAAGGAAATGGGTACCTGAACAATGTAAAGTAAGTCTAAAATACCTACACAATAACTATAATCGTAATAAATGAACAATAAAACAGCGCAGAAGCCGTGGATTAAATAAAAAGGCTGTAATTATCAGCAGGGAGACATGAATCCCGTGGCGAAGCAAGGAAGGGAATGTAGAGACTGGAGCGACGGACGGCCTTATATAGGCAGGCAGCCAAAAATGTGGGAGGCGTTTGGATGGGGGACCCAATGCCGCCTCACACGGTGACCGAGCTGCAGGCCATGGACGTATATATGTACATAAGTAGGATTCAGTTAGCGTTGGGAACCCGCGTATCAAATTTCTTGAAGATGGGCCCATAAGTAAAAAAGACTGTTGAAAAGTTCAATATGGCGGCCGAAAGTGGCATCATACCACCGAAATAAGTACCAAATTTCAGCCTTCTACCTACACGGGAAGTTGGAGAATTAGTGACGTTGGAAAGTTCAATATGGTGGCTAAAAGTGGGGTCATACCACCGAAATAAGTACGTACATCGGTTTTGGTTAGCGCAGGGAAGCCACCTACCAAATTTCGTGAAGATGGGGCCATAAATAAGAAAGTTCAACATGGCGGACGTTGTCGACCGTTATCGACTGTTATGACCGTTACGTGTAGAATTTTGAAATGAAACCTGCTTAACTTTTGTAAGTAAGCTGTAAGGAATAAGCCTGCCAAATTTCAGCCTTCTACCTACACGGGAAGTTGGAGAATTAGTGATGAGTCAGTGAGTCAGTGCGTCAGTCAGTCAGTGAGGGCTTTGCCTTTTATTAGTATAGATTTACAATATTTTGTGGAGCACAAAAGTAACAAGTTCACTACAAAGAAAAGACGCCGTCAGTGGCTCAACTGACTAAGGTGGTTGGTTTTCAAAATCTGAGCGTAGTGCAAGCCCAAGTTCGATCCGAATTAAAGACTCATAACAAAAAATGATCAGGAGTTAAATCTTTATAACCAATCTGAACTAAATAATTTTGAGAGATACTGTGAAAGAATCGCATAAGAGATCTGTTCAGGAATCATCCCCACTTAGAATCGTCATCAAAATGCGATGACTAATTGCGTAAGGAAGCTGAAGTACTTACATTAATTCATGTTCTATTCATTGCCATTTCACGTCAATGAACCTCTCCATTGAATAAGGCGATAACAAACCCACTGTGGTAGATCAGGATGAATTTGCTTTGCTGCACAAAACATTCAAAGGCGTCAATCCGGAGCACATCAGAAAGGCTGAGTGACACGGCGCAGATCAGTCACCGGCACAATGACACACAGACACACATGGGACATTCCAAGGTGAGCAGTGCATGCTCACTCTCGTCCACAGTGGAATTTGCTGTTAAATGAAAAAAAAGAAAAACAGACTCTCTTGGGTGACAATTCACAGTGGGAGGATGTGGGACCCGAACCCACGCAAGCCTTATTATGGAGTGGCAACGCTACCGATGCACCACTATTGTTTTTAACTGAGTGGATCTATATAATGTATGTTTTTTTATGTATGTATGTATGTAATAAAGACTTAAACAATTATATATAGATGTATACTATATGACATACGTTCAGTATTACATGAAAACATTGCAGGAGGCGAAGAATGAATATTTATGAGAGTATTATAGTGAGAGATGTGTTGTCACCCATAGTACTAAAGCTCTTCTTTGCAGCATTATGCATTCTACAAGTCGGTATTTGTATGATGTGGAATTTATAGTTTTATTTTTTGCCAGTAAGTATTATCGGGCACAATCATTTAAAATGTATTGATCATTCAAACATTCACTTCACCTGGCAATTCTGTTGAGTTTTTGAACTCTGTTGATGCCATATGTACTTCAAGCAGGAGCTTGATTGAATAATAATTTGAAGCACTAACCAGACATGTTCACTGGAATCATCAAGCTTGGTTAGAAGCACTGAACAGACATGTGCGCTGGGATTACATCATGACACGTGCTTACAAGCACCGAGCAGACAAGAGCACTGGGTTGACAGAGGCTTTAAAGCCTTGAGCAGACATGCGCACTGGGATTGCTTCATGACACGAGCTTTGAAGCCTCGATCAGACTTGCACACTGGGATTGCTTCATGACACGAGCTTCTACCACTGCCCAATCTGCGTGCCTGCCCGATTTGCGCGTGCAGGCGTATTGAAAGCCTAACATGCCGTAAAGTGTTCACGCATGCATTAAACAGATTTGGGCAGCACCATAAAGTGTGCGATAACGTAGCCTTCCAATAGGCACGCGCACGTGGATTGGGCCGGCAACGGGGACCAGGTAGTGATACACACCACATGCGATTAATAAAAAAAACATTAAAAACAAAAAAATCCACTTTACAGCACAGCCCGATTGGAACTGTGCATGCAGTACAACTTGACATTATGGTTTATTCATTTTAGTTCCACATTAGTTGACCATAATAATAAATATTCATCCTGCAAAATAAACGAAGCAGCCTTTGTGGCATAACATTGATGTCCAAGGTTTGATCGTCGTAAGATGAAGCTTAGGTGTTGTGGAATGAGCCCCGGATACAGACAGACGGACAACGGTTTGTCACCCAGCACACACATATTTATTTACAATATTTACAAATTTATAAGTCCGTGCACAAACCCAGTGCCTCCAGCAATGATCCCCCAAAGTCCAGGCCTCACTCTATAGTACCTTTCTTCAGGCCTCCTCCACTCCTCTCTCTCCAGACTCCTGTCCACTTCCACCCGACTCCAGTCCTCGAATGAAGGGAGGTGGCCCCTTTTATACAAGCCAGCTGCTCCCCTACACTCCTCCACGGACACTCCCCTGTGTGGTGGAAGTGCCGGCTGTGCACCCGGAAGCCCTCCGGGTGTCCCCAGTCTTCTTCCCCCCAGCACTTCCTGGTGTGGCGGAAGTGCTGAGGTCCAGGAATCTTCAGGCACCGAAGCGCCCCCTGGTGGTGACCACGGGCCCCTACAGGGTTGAGCTTCCAAGCTCTGCACCCGTGGTCCCCAATACAACCAGGGTGGTCACCCCCTCCTGGTCTGGAGGAGGCACGAGCCCTCCTCTGGTCCTCCTGGGCATCCCGGCTGGGTACCACCCCCAGCCATCTGCCACAGTACCCCACCACAAGCAGGTCTTCCTCGGCGGAAAGCCGACACACTCCAGTCTAGGGCCCGGTCCTGTAAAACAGAGAACAGAACAAGGGGCGGAGACGGTGCCCTGACGCCGCCACTTGGCGCCTCTCTGCCTTGAATAGGGGCAACGCTCCCCCATCGCACTGGCACCCAGGTGCTTGCGACGTCGGCCTCCCCTTCGAGACTTCCGTGCCCCCTATGCTGGGATATCGGATGGGACCGCACATGCTCCCGTCACCTCAGCCGGCTGTGGGGTTTCCCTCTGCGCCCGCAGAGGGCGGCCCTTCACTGGACATGCGTGCCCATCAGCACGCCCATTCCTATCGGAGGAACCGGCATTCTCCCCTCGATTCCTCCTTTTCCTCTTGGACGGTCTGGGTCTGAGCATGGTAAACACTCAGATCCGATCCTGTCTGCGTCCTTACGGGCTTGGAGCGTAGGGCGCTAGGACCCAGGGCACTCATCAGCCCTTGTCCTGCCAGCCCCTGCGATCTCTCTCCTCAACTCGTGCACAGCTCGCACCGTCGTGTCCGTTGTCGGAGAACTGCCTACTCGATGCCGGTCATTCACATCACGGCCAATTTCGTCGGGTTCTCCTTTATGCTGTACGGGGTGGGCTGTACTCACCTTCCCCGCCGTACTACGGCCAAAGGCTCCAGCATCGCGCTGTTCCTCCGCAGCACGCAGCGTTTGTGATGATGCAACCGCCTTCCCCTTCAGCTTCTGCAACTCTGCATGGAGAGCACTCAGCACCTGCGACAAAGGCGACTCTATGGGCCGAAGGCAGTCCTCCGGCTCGCACAGAGCTACCGGCAAGGACAGGAAGACAGCCGATGGTGAGCTTACCTGTCCGTCAGCAACACACATCGACTGCCTCCTGTGGGCCTTTCCCTCTGGCCCAATTGTGTCTCTCTCTGGCACGCGATGGACATTCCTTCGTCCCGCATCCATCCAATCATTGGCGGGCCCGCAAAACACACCATCCAATCGCGTGCCTGTCACAAGGAGGGAACCTCTGGTCCGCGGCCATCTTGTCTCCCTCTCTCCAGGTGCGGTGGCGTGCTTCCTGGCAACCTCGTGGCTGCTGCGGCCTCCCGAGCTGCAGCGGCTCCGTCTTCGAAGCATCTCCTACTGCTGCTGCTGCCTCCACACTGCCGACGGCGCGTGGACCGGCATGCCCCTGCCACGGACGCGGATCCGGGCAGTCCCTGCCTGAAACACAAAAGGTAAGTCTGACCCCGAAGGGCCGACCGCCATGGGGCAGGGCACTTACCTCCCGGATCCCGTCACTCCGAGGCGCCTGCCTAGGTGTGGCCTTCGTCGTTGCGATGCCGACCTGGCCATCCTTTGCGACAGCGCATCTCTTGGAGCCCGCTGCACTCCGGCAACACCTGTTCTCGTTCCTCCGCACCCGGGGGACATGGCCTTTCTGCAGACCGGTGGCGGTCCGTGGGGAGAACCGCTCCCGCGGGGTTGTGCATGCGCCGCTCCCGCGGCATGTGTGTGGGTTCCGTGGCTGCGCCAGGCTGTCCACAGACTGATTTACTGATGCATGTCCCTGCCTTGTAACAGGCAGAGCATCCTGCCGGCTATGCCACTGTGGAATGAGCCCCGCACACAGACAGATGGACAATAGTTTGTCACCCAGCACACACATATTTATTTACAATATTTACAAATTTATAAGTCCGTGCACAAACCCAGTGCCTCCAGCACCGATCCCCCAAAGTCCAGGCCTCACTCTATAGTGCCTTTCTTCAGGCCTCCTCCACTCCTCTCTCTCCAGACTCCTGTCCACTTCCACCTGACTCCAGTCCTTGAATGAAGGGAGGTGGCCCCTTTTATACAAGCCCGGATGGGCTCCAGCTGCTCCCTGACACTTCTCCGCGGACACTCCCCTGTGTGGCGGAAGTGCCGGCTGCGCACCTGGATGCCTACCGGGTGTCCCCAGTCTTCTTTACCCCAGCACTTCCTGGTGTGGCGGAAGTGCTGAGGTCCAGAGCTCTTCAGGCACTGGGGCGCCCAATACAACCAGGGTGGTCCACACCTCGTGGTCTGGAGGAGGCGCGAGCCCTCCTCCGGTCCTCCTGGGTATCCTGGCTGGGTACCACCTACTGCCGTCCGCCACAGTGTGCACACCCGATAAGCCCCAATTAGAGCAAAATACATGCTGTGTACTCTTTGTAGTATTTGGCTGGTACTATATATATATATATTGTGGAGAATGGCCAGCCGTTTATCCCGGCCAATACCCCCAAGCCGCCAGGTGGAGCCCTCCTTGCAGCATGGAGGTTCCCAGAAGACCAGCAGGGCATCATGGACAATGGAGTTTTTATGCACAGCCCTGCTGGATGCCATGGGGGCCACTAGGGGATGCTGCAGGGAGGAGTAATGGATATTTTCCCTACGCCCCGGAAGCACACGTGGACAAGAGGAATGACGTGCTTCCGGGGTGAAGAAAAGAACTTGTACCTGACCTGGAAGTGATTGAGAGCCAAATGGACTGGGGATTAGGAACACTTCCGGGTCAGGAGATATAAAAAGACTGTGGGAGCTCCCAGACGGTGAGCTGAGTTGGGAGGCAGGGAAGCGTCTGGGAGTGGAGGATTGGTTTATTGGAGAATTGTGGAGAGGAACGTGCTTTGTGCACTTTAATATTATAATAAATAATTATTTGGACTTTTATCTGGTGTCTGACGTGTGGTCCAAGGGTACAAGGGTGCGAGGAAACCCTTAAATCTACCACAATTGGCATAGTCGGCAGGATTCGCTGGCCAACAGTTGGTAGAGGACCTGAATTAAAAAAAAAAAAAAATTATTGTAGACAGAATACCCCAAGAAGACAGCGTCAAGACACGCAGAAAAATCGCCAGAAACCTCACCTTTATCAAGTCCGTCATGGAGAAGAAGAAGACAAAGCAGAGCGCCAGCAACAGCGGAGGTCTAGCGCTCAACATTGCCTGCGCTCAAGACGAGCCATGGAGCAGCTACGCGTTTCGGGAGAGATTTCCGGAGGAGGATGTCTCCAATGAGGTATGTGCAGGGAATGTACTTTACAATCTTTTTAATTTAAAACATGATGTCCCATGTACATACCTCCCAGATGTCCATCCGAAGGCTCTGCGGGAGGCAGAAGAGAAACCCGAAGGCAATGGCGCGCTCTCGTTCAGGAAAAACCCGAAGAACTTCCGCATTACGGGTGCCGGTGAGGGACACGTGACCTACCACAAGGGATTCCAGGAAGGCGACGTTCCGTGTCCAGCTGTTTGTGGCTTCGCCCAAGAAAAGACGGACTTGATTTTTCCGAAGGGGAAAGTGGAGGCG
>NC_053159.1:75835042-75954808 GCF_016835505.1 Polypterus senegalus | reverse complement strand
AATATTCTGTTAAACGTGTTTTTTGAAGAATGCACCATTTAGTATTCAGTATGGTGGAGTATGGAAATTAAAACTTAAAGAAAATAGTAAGGATATGGTCATAGTATTATTAGAGATTGTTTATTATGGAGCATATTGCTGTAACCCTCCTAAAGAGACACTACAAAAAAATTCAACTGCACAGCAAGGAAAGAAATGCTCAAAATATATTAACCATTAAAAAAACCCTAAGATTTATTTTATTAAAAGAATTGGGGAATAAACTTGGAAAGTTTATTGGAACTCCAAGGTCACTGCTAACAACTATGGATGTTTAAGCAAGCAGGAGAAGACCTACTGTAGTTGTTATGAATGATCTTGAAATGAATACCAAAAAGTGAAAATCCCTGGCCACAACAAATCTTAACTGACAAATTAAAAGATGTTTTCAAAAAGTAGTTACAAAATTCCAAATTAAAAAAAAAATTCAACAATAAGGAATTCAAATACTGAAGCCATAAATCATATAATATACAAACACAAAACAATATACAGTAGTAGAAAAAAATAAAACTAAATAAAATGGAAAAAAATGAATGATTAAATCAAAAAGAAGGTACAACATACAAAAACCTAAAATCTTAAAAGTACAAAGCCACAAATCCAAAAACTTCTAGAACAAAATAAAATGTGCAAAAGCCAGTAATTTAAACTTAAAAGTCATATAACAAAAAAACCATCAAAAAGGTATAAGCACAAATCATTCAGATAATATAGTTAGAAATTAACTGGTTATGTTCTCTGCCACTGCAGTTTTGAATCTTAAACAGACCACATGTACTGCTACGAGGCAAATTTAAGCACTTGGGACTTATAATCTTAATATCCATTAAAATACTGTAGTAGTATTTTCATAGCAGCTACTAAAAACTACTGCATTGCTACCTATTTGACAACTATGAATGACATCCACAGTTAAGTGGTTGAGGGAACCAAAGGAGTGTTACGACTGTCACTGGTGTATGGTGGTTTGGAGGATCTTGTGATAGATAGATAGAGAGATAGAGATAGAGATAGAGATACTTTATTAATCCCAAGGGGAAATATTAATCAAGCATACAAAAATAGCACAGTCATGCCACTTGTTCTTCTCTTTCACTTAATTTATATACTGTACGGAACAAGCATTTAAAGACAAAGTAAAAGGTAACTAACTTATGTGTAAATGCATCATTTATTAATTGAATTTGGATGTGATGCAAAATAAATTTTTTCTTAAACAAACAAGTCTATTAGAAATATCCTCTGAACTTAACTGACCATATGCCTAAACCTAATCAACCTAAACTATACAAAAAACGCAGTTCAAAGAGGAAACTCCAGAGAGGAAGAAAGTGCAGCTTATCCACAGACAGCAGCAAATTCAAAATCAGAATGCTGGATCTGTGAGGCAGTAACATTAGCAATTTTACCCCTATGCTGCCTGGAGAAAGTTTTACATAAAAGTAAAAGGCTTGCCTAATTACTTGCTAAACATATTTATACTGTACTATACACTGTATTAGATAGATAGATAGATATGCACACACACACACACACACACAACCACCATCATCATCATCATGCTGTACAGTACATCAGAGTCAGCAAAGCCTTCATACTTCGCCTTCCACTATTTTATCAATTATATCTGTTCACTGGATGAGCTCTTCTCCCCAATCCATTTCTTATCATGTTGTAAGACCTGTTGATGCTGCTTAATGCACAACAAAACTGCCAAGAAAGTCTTGGTAACAGAGGCTTAAGGTTTTAGTGTATGTTTAGCAATAAATGCTGTTCACACCACACAGGTTAGTGAAGTATACTAATCTCTTTAGAAAGGCTCATTGGGACATGAATTATTTGTTTTCTGCTGTAACCATATTATTTTGTGCTCTACATTTGTTAATCCTTCCCCATATGTCTTACAGGACCCCATATTAGAAAGAGAAACATACTCCTCTATATCCACATTTATTAATTGGAATGTTCATGTTTCATTGCACAATCGAGGAATGGGTGCTTAGGTTACACTATTAATTCCAACCACAATGCAAAAAGAATCTCAAGAATTACAACTAAAGAAATGGGTAAGTTATATTATGTTGAATTGAACAATCAATTAATTCTCAAAGATCATTTTCTGATATGTGCACTTCTTGAAAATATGTTTTATACTAACATTTCTAAAGGATTACTTTAAATTGTGTTTTGATTGAATGGACTTAAATAGCCTTGTGCTGCTTATATTTAAAACTGAACTGCTCCACCTCTTTAATCTTGTAAAATGACAGATCACAAGATAGGGTGACAATGCAACTGGCATTAGTTGTAATAGAACTTAGAAATGCAGGAGCTTCAAGGGTGTTAAAATAGACCTGCTTATATGGGTTAACCAAAAAAAAAAAAAAATCAAGGAGAACAATCTTAAAAAGTTACTATAAGCACTGAACTGCTGCATTAAAAAGTTTACATTAAACTTTCTCTGAAGATATTTTATTGCATTTTTTACCATTAGAATGTTTACATTTTAAGCAAGATTTCTTAAATATATTTAAGCCACACAAAAAAAAGCAAGCCAGCCTGAAACTAAAAAAACAGTTGCCAGCAACATTTACAGGTATATAAAATCAATTCTGAGTTGCCAGCTGACTTAAGAGTTGGAAGGATTGTGCAAATTCCACAAAGAACTCATTCCAGTCCAGAATAAACCCAGGCCCAAACAAGAAGTGATATAAAATAAAAATAAATGGATAAATTATAAAATGTGCTAAACCGGCAACATTTAAGGACCTTGTAGTTTATTACCAAGTAATTTCACTTTGAATAACTAAAGCTTGTCAAACAGGAATAAAAGGAGGCATTTTTCAACAGGAAAAGAAGTTTTATTGTTTTGTGATAGGCTACACAAAAAAATAACTTAAGTTTACCATTAAAAAGTAAGTATTCAACTCAACCATATGAAAACACTTTCATGAACATACCAATGTTAATAATTAAGATAGAATTTGTACAATGGAAAAAATCTGAAAATGGCTGAATGTACAAATCAATTTCAGGGACGGTGGGATCTACATTTTATTCACACAGAATCAGTGCAAGTAAAAAATCAGCTTTCATTGAAAAACCAGTGTATCACTCGTACTTTCACTTATAACATTACAATCTATCATCCTCAGTAACAAACCTATCTTTGGAATGTGGAAGGAAATTTGACTAGGCAGAGAAAACTCATATGAACACCCACAAGGATAATTTGCAAACCTCAGATAATTAACACAAGTCCCTGGAGGTATGAGTATTAGATACTGTGCCACCTAAATGCCCCTTATTGCACTTCAAAATATTTTGAAAAATACACACAAAATTTAATGCTCCCAGCACTTTTTAAAATATGTTTAAATACATATTTCTTGCTGTTAATATTGTACTTAATGTACTTTAGATAATAGAAACATGTGAATATTTGTTGATACTCCAAGGATGGGGTAATGGAGGGTAACTTAACATAGGCAACAGCATCTCCCCAGTCTAAAAACAAGACAGTTGAATTTCTGCAAAGACATAATATTTGCACTTTACAGTAGCATGACATTGTTGGATGACTATAATAGAAACTCTGGGACCTCTAACAGGATTTAACAGAACCCATAATTTATTATTATTTCCTACGTAATTAGGAAGCATCTAGAGGGATGGGTGGTGCATTATTTGACTTACATGATATTACTGATTATTAGCCAGTTGTGATCATACTATAAGAAAACTGCAAATTCTGCGTTTTTTCTGACATTGCCAATCCGCTTCACTGATTAGTTTGGCTTCATCCTATTTCCAAAATCTCAGGGAGAGTTATTACTAAGATGAATTAAGTTGGAAAAAAATACTGGGAGGCTGACAACATCAAAACTAGTTTATGACCGAGTTGCCCTTTTTTATTGTTAAAAACATACTTGTTACTTTATGCACTGCTGTACATATGCACAAAAAATGCCTTTATTTAGGGATGTGTCATCGAAAACATCACAGTATTTGACTTAAATGGCAAAGGCAGCGATTTTCCTCTCTTAGTCCACTCCTGGTCCTGAATGTGTGCAGTACAGTTTCTCTTTCTTACCCAGCTTACTGATGCATGTGTAAGTTTTTATTGTCATGTTTTCTATTTTTTATAATCTCAAAATAGCTTTTTTTTTTTTAAATCAGTAGCCCACTCTACACTTAAATGCTCATGTTAACTGTATATTTTAGAAAGTCCTAGAAATTGTAAAGTCTTAGCACTGCAAAGTTCAGCCCTTTTATTGTTTAGACTCTCCCACCCACCCCACAGACCCCCCCATTAATCTTCTAAAGCCCCGTGTCTTAGTTCTTGGATGATGGCCAGAACAACAGAATTTGCAGACTGCAATATTACTACAGTGAAGTACAATATGATTATTTTAGCCCTCGTCAGCAATGGCAAAAATAACTCCCATAATGTCTTTAAATATCAATCATGTTGCAGTTTATTTATAAACAATCAATTCAGGAATAACAACAACATAAATCTGAAGTGAAACCTGATTTACAACATATATTTTACCTCTGCTTTATGGCTTAGCTTATTGGTAAAACTCTGGACTTCAATAAATTTGAACTTGTTCTTGAGTTCCTTTCGGACCTCAGGAGTTTTTTTCAAACCCTACGGAGAAGACGGTCTCGATCACCGCATACCGCCCTATGCTCCTACAATGCTATGTCATGCCATTCTTAGAAAGATTTTTGTTGAGGAAGTCGTCCCCATTACACAATCACAGTTAATCAGCCTTACCTGAAAAACGATGAGAAGAAAGGATGGAAAATGAGGGAGAGTCCCAGGGGTTATGGGCGGAGGGTCCGAAAGGTGTACGTTTGTTCAAGTTCAGCTGGCTGGTCGAGGAGGGAGGAAGGAATGACAGGGAGCAGGGAAATGGGAAAGCCCGAGGGGAGGATGGAAAGTCTCGTATTCTTTCTCTCACTGTCAGTATTTATTTTTTTATCTCTCTCTCTCTGATCTCTTTCTTCCTAACAGTAAACACAAACACACAACACCTGCAATCACTCAACTAATGGGAGTAGAGCGAGAAGAAACACCGACCAGAACCCGGGTGGAGACAATGCACACCGCCCAGTATCCCACACGACCAATCGCAGCTAACGATGTGTAGCAAAAGTCAACCAATAAGGACAGAGAGGGTGTTCACGGTTTGCGCACAAGTCCAACAGAGTGACGAGCCAATCCAGAAATCTCGATTAGTCTTAATGCCCCACCCACTCCTCTTGCTCACTCAAAATACTATTTTGAAAATAATGATGTATTTGAATGGTAACTTAAGAGTGTTTGCAACATGAGTACTTAGACTAGGAGAAACGCTTGAGCCAGCAAAAAAACATTTACTGTACATTTTGCAGCAAGCGTGAAAACTGCTTGCCGTTCGTTTGCGAAGGATATAAAATAAATGAAGTTATCATGTGGCGTTCTTCCTCTGTGCAAGGAAACTGTCGGCTTTGACTCTTGAGAGATGTGGTAGGCATGTACTGTAGGTGGATTGCTGCCAGGACGACGGAATATTTTGCAGAGCGATTCAGGTTCTCCGTTAGAAGTCGTTTTCCAGTTATCCTCGACAACTTTCATTTGAAACTAGGGAATGAAAAACTTGGCAGTTTCAATTAAATGCCAAAGCTGCAGACAAGAACTGCTGATTATTCGAAGTATAAACACATAGTTCATCGTTCTTTCAAGTGTAGTGACATTGTTCGATGTAATTAACGATTATGTGTAACCTTCCTAATACATCTTTTACATTTTATTAGTATCTACTTTTCTCGGAGTGATTATTTAATTATTTACTTTCGCCAATCAATTCTATAAAGAAATAACGCATGGAGTTTATTTATTTTGCTGCTTATAGATATGTTATACAGTACATTTGTTTGTGGCAGCACTAGTCAGGTATACTAAAGTCAGTAAGTAATTTTCCAACCCGCTATATCCTAACACAGGGTCACGAGGGTCTGCTGGAGCCAATCCCAACCAACACAGTGCGCAAGGCAGGAACAAATCCCGGGAAGGGTGCCAGCCCACCGCAGGACACACACACAAAGCACACTCTACGGACAATTTAAGTTCGTCAATGCACCAAACCTGCATGTTTTTGAACTGTGGGAGGAAACCCAAGCAGACACGGAGAGAACATGCAAACGACACGCAGGGAGGGCCGAGGAAGTGAACCCAGAGGTATACTAAAGTGAGCTGGATAATAAGCTGTTTCATTCACTTTAATTGTGTTGTCAAAGTTTCACGACGTGTAGCCACTAATTAATCCACAGGATGTATGTAAAAATTATTTATAATATAATTTATATTATAATAATTTTCTTGTGTGAATTCATCTTTACTCTTGCCATATTATTAAATCTTTGTAAAACAAAAAAGTTGTGAGTTTGTTGTAATTTCAAAAAACGACAATGACATCATCCTACTATGAGCAATGCTAAAAACTTCCTTTTAACGTTTGGAAATACAGATTATTCATGCAGATATTTACAGCCTAAAATGTTTGTAAGACTTAGCCAGTGTTTTAAAAATAAAATAAGTACAGATTTTTTTTGTAATGAGGTGGCTCCCAAATCTCCTCCCCAAAATGCCCCATCATTTCTGCTACTTTTGGAAACAATACTAAATATTTACATGCCATTGCACACCACAACTCTGTACTTGTTTATTTTTTATTTAAAACAAACGAGAAGTTTTTGGTTTTCTTCAAATTACTAGCAGTGCTCTCTATTGTTTGTCAGTCACAAGAAGAAAGCAATCCTAACTGTATGATCAAATGTGAAATGTGTCATTTTGCAAAAAAAATTAAATTAAAAAAAATAAGAACAGAGTCATCTGTACACAGAACTTAGGTGTCTATCAAAAACTCAGCTTTTAATACAAATGGAAGGATTTTAGCGCATAATGTAGAATGCTCCTTCAAAACTACACTAAACAATGCAGTTTTTAGTGGCAAACATAAGACTGTACATTATAACTTACTTTAAAATTCCCAAAATTTAGAAACATGGAATAAAGTAGCCTAGTGTCATGAATTACACATCCTATTTTATTTTTATATGATTTAAAAGCTGCTAAGGTTTTGCAGCTATAGTCTAGACTAGTCAGATTGAAATATGTCAATAAAATGTGCCATTTTTAGTGGCATGTATGTTGACAATTTTAACTTGTTTTGATTACAGGTATGTCCTTGTCAATGCTGTGTAATAAATTATATGAACAGAACCACTGAAGAATGGCAATGTGTTTCTTTTTTACCGCCTGTCCAGCTGCACCACTCATCCTCTTCACTCCTTCTTCCTTCAAAATTGCTACTTCTGCACTTCCTAAAATGTCAGCGTGATTCTCTAAAATGAGTGAGAATTTTAACCCTAAAGAGACATTTGTGTACATTGAAGAATGTACTTCTTTTAACTGTAGGTCTTATGGTATGGCTTTAAGTAGCTCAAAGCAAGACCCCCTACATCACTGTCTGGCAGCATATCACTGATGGAGTATGTGACAGTGTTTTGCTATAGTACTTTTAAACAAAGATTTTAAATGCTGTATATAAAAAGAAAAGTGCTGCTATAATACTGTACCTTAAACGTAGTGCAGAATAAATGTATGAATGGGTAATGAAACAGACACAGTTATTATAGCTGGTATTTTATACTAATCACCAAATGAAAGAAATAAAGTTATATGTAGCCAGTATTGTCAGCAGGATAAACACTATATGGTGCTGTTCTCAGAATTTTTTCCTTTTTTTTAAACTCATTTTCTTGTTTCTGTTCTTGTGTTTATCACCACCTGGATGGCATCATGCTGCAGGATGTTTTATGTTTACATTTTATATACCAGGACATTAACTGATGATGTTTCAGATTTGTGTTTAAAAGCCAGAAGAAACTGCACAGGCATGGTTCTTTCTTTACACAACAATTAAAAAAGAACTCTCACATCAAAAGAATAATTAATAGAAAATATTCTTAGCTAGATTTGCAGGTATTAATTTTTTGGCTCTTTCACAATGAAATTTAGCTGTGCCCCATATACCAAACGTTTCTAGATTCATCAACTGTTTCCTGTGATATGTTTGTACTTACCTCTGTGACCTTTGAAAAAAAATAATAAAATCACAAAAGAAACACTCTTTTTATGAAAGGATGTTTTAGTTGTTCAGAAAAGTAAAGAAAATAACATTTAAAAATGGATGATTTGATGGTTGAAAATCTTTCCCAGGAGGTTTCTGAACTATGGATTTTAATAATTAATTTAACAGTTGTTAAAAGAATTAAAAGAACTAGAAAAGTCAGTACCAGTTTAAATAATGATAGAACTTCAGATAACCCACCAAGAGCATTATTCAAAAGACCAGGATATTTGTGGGGTTTTTAAGTCAGTTTTGTCTGATATTTGATATTCAAATGGTAACATATGCATATGAAATTTCAAAGACTGCCTTTACAGTACTGTTTCATTGCTATTTAACTCTATACTCAAGGGGTCTCTGGTCAGACTGTTGAACATATTTCTTCAATGTTATGATGGAAAAATTGTATTTATTTCCATATAATTAATTGCCTTATTTATTACAAATAATAATTACATTATTTTAAGCATCTGTTGATTCACGAGCTGTTGAAAATTTTATGAAACCTTGATTACTTCAATAATTCAAAATACAAATGTTTGATTTGTCAGTAAAAATCCACTTGCACGCTGTTGTTGGGAGCCTATTGGAATTAAGCAGTATAAATAAAGCAAAAGCACCAATCAGAATGAAAGATGCTCTTTTAATCCTGCTGTACCACTAAGGTAACTTGTTGGTTGGATTTTAGGTTTTCTCAACATAATATTGTTTATGCTGTGGTGGGCTGGCGCCCTGCCCGGGATTTGTTTCCTGCCTTGCACCCTGTGTAGGTTGGGATTGGCTCCAGCAGACCCCCGTGACCTTGTAGTTAGGCTATAGCGGGTTGGATAATGGATGGATGAATATTGTTTATGACTGAGATAAGAAAGAATGAATTTACTGGAGTTCTTCTTGTTTTAGGAACACACCTAAAATGTATTAAATCGGCCATTATCAGCTGTTACCTTGGGATTTCCAATACATTCCAGGAAAAAAATATGACAATTACTACCACATACAAAATGCGATTGAGCAATTAACCTGCTGCTCAGGTCTTTTACAATTTCTTCTGGAAGTTATAAATACTTGACACCACGTTGATACACAAATGCTACTGCAGTTTTTCAGTCATTTGAACATTACATATTTCCAGATATACAGTATTAGAAGTTTTTGTTTTAGTTTATTTATTGTTGACATCCTTCTTTCTTCCTATGATTTGGCTCAATATAAAGAACCTGTTAGGATCGAGTTTTATAAGGAGAGCAAATTAATAAATTTTAAAAAGCCTTATACAAAGCCTTAGTTAAACTTGTCATGTATGTATTTTCTAATAAAGAACTGACAGCTCCATAAAATAAAAGCCTTTATAGTAGCAGAGAACAAAACATATTAATACAGGACCAAAATTCAATATTTTTATGTAATAATGTATACAAAATCAGAAATTTCAATATTTGTTAGGTATAGAATTACTTATGTTTCTAAGAAATAAACTAAGCCATTTGTTTGATTAGATGATGCTCAGCAAGCCTTTATTCAATTAAAAAATCACTTCACATCTGCTCCTTTTTTGCACAACATCCTAAATGTTCATTGCAGGTTGAATTAGAAGCAAAAGGTCGCATGGCATGTATAGTGTCCGTGACTCATTTCTTGGACATCAGGAATTCAGAAAATAAGGACATTGTTATAAGTTTTCTTAAGGAGTAAAAAGGCTTCCACAAAGAAAAAAGATTTGGGCACCATCCCTGTATAGTGTCCATTGGGCAAAGAAAAATGCAAAGACTTTTGCAGTGATCAAAAGCATGTATCGCATTTGATAACGTTACAATACAAGATGGCGTTTTTATAGAGAGGGAAAAATTGAGACGGGAAATGAGTTGGCAGGAGATGACATTGAAACTGTGGGACAGATACAACGTCATCAAAGGTGGACTGGAAGTGATGAGGTAACAGTAGTGATGTAATCAGAAGGAGCCAATAGTAGTGTCACATGGAAGGGCCGAATGTAACATTTTTAGCGGCCATCTTTTGAACCCGGAAGTAAGTGTTCATTTTTCTTCTTTTTGTCTGATGAAAAGAAAGAGAGAGACACTATTACTGCATACGTTGACTGCCTACTAATAACACGTGTGTGACATGACCCCCTCAGCCCAGACCCGTCGGGTTGGGTGGCCTGCATCGCAAGGTCATAAACATGGGAGAGGGTGTCTGCATTGGCTTGCAATGAACCTTTACGATAAATGACATTAAACTGATAAGGTTGAAGATCCAAAAACCACCTAGCGACGCCGGGGTAAGACTCATGATTTACGGACATTAACTGAACGGCAGCATGATCCATCACCATAGTAAACTCGCGTTCCAATAGGTAGTACCTTAACTGGGTTATATCCCACTTAATCGCCAAGGATTCGTGCTCCACCACAGCATGCCTTCTCTCCAGGTCTAACAGTTTCCAGCTGAGGTATATAACAGGGTGTTCAGCCCTGTCGATGCATTGGCTCAGCATGGCACCCAGTCCTGTGTCCGATGCATTAGTCTGGAGGATTAAAGGAAAAGAAAAGTCCAAAGATTTCAAAATAGTTGGTGACGTTAGAGCCATTTTTAGGTCACTGAATGCAGCAGTTAATTCACCCCATACCACTTTCAAAGGTGCCTGTTTCTTTGTCAAATTAGTTAAGGGTGAAGCAATTTCTGAGAAACGAGGCACAAAATGGCAGAAGTACCCCCACTAAACCCAGGAAAGCTTTTACCTGCCTCTTAGTCACCAGATGGGGTCACTTAGTAATGGCATCAACTTTAGAGCATTGTGGTTTAATGGTACCCCCACCCACCAAATAGCCTATTATATTTGGCTTCTCTTAGTCCAAAGAAACATTTCTTGGGATTAATGCAAAGCCCAGCTCGTGCTAGTGTAGTGAGCATTGTTTTCACCTGCATTATATGTTCCTTCCACGTACTGGACTACGTCATCCAAATAGGCGGCACTACATGAATTGTGGGGCCGTAACAGTGTGTCTACCAGATATTGGAAAGTCGCTGGCGCCCTGTGCAACCAAAAAGGAAGGACTGTGTACTGCCAATTCCCACTCTGAGTACTAAAGGCGTTTTTTTCTTTGGCAGAGCCATTAAAGAAATTTGCCAGTACCCTTTCGTCATGTCGAGAGTGGTTAGGAATTGCGCATTTCCTAGCCGATCGAGTAGATCATCCACTCGTGGCATCAGATATGTGTCAGGACCAAATTGAGATGTCGGAAGACATTGCAGAACCTCGACGATCCATCAGGTTTAGGAACCAAGACAATAGGACTGAAACATGGACTATAACTTTCTTCAATTACGCCCAGGTTCAGCATACATCTGATTTCCAGCTCTGCTTCCATTTTCATTGGCTCCAGGAGCCTGTAAGAGGGTTCTATGACAATTACTCCCGGGTCAGTAATAAAGTCATGCTCAATCAGTGTAGTCCGACCTGATAGTTCACTTACCACTTCCAGAATAGACAGGATGGCCTTTTCTAGTTCCTGTTTTTGTTCCGAGGTCAAATCGAGGTCCAAAAATAAGGATTTGATGTTTTACGGAAAGGGAGTGAGGCTGGCCGGAGCAGGGATTGTTTTCCATGTCCTGACACGGTTTCAGCAGATTTATCTGATATACTCACTCACTCTGTCGATGACTGGGTTGTTTAACCAAATGATCGATGAATCTTTTTCTTTCCTTAATTTCATATGGGCCTTGCCAATGTGCCAATAATTTTGAGTGGGAAGTGGGAATGACCACCATTACACAATCACCCGGAACAAATTCCCAAATGGTGGTGTTTCTCTTATAATATCGGACTACGCTGCTTGAGCCTTTTCTAAATTATCCTTTAAAATGGGTCTAATTTTTTCTAATCTATAGCATAATTGAGCGATATATTCCAAAATGTTTGAGTAGAGAAGGACCTCTTCTTCCCAACCCTCTTTTAACATATCCAATAGACCTTAGGGATGTCTTCCATATAACAGTTCAAAAGGAGAACACCCTGTAGAAGTCTGTTGTACCTCCTAGTAGGCAAATAGCATGAGGAGGAGTAACTAATCCCAGTTTCTTCCATCCTCGCTAACTACTTTACGTAACATCTGTTTCAAAGTCTGATTAAATCATTTTACCAATCCATCCATGTGTGGATGATAGACCAATGTTTTTAGATGTTTAATTTGGAATAACTTAGCCACCTCCTTGAACGTTTCCAAAGTGAAGGGAGTCCCTTGGTCCATTAGAACCTCTTTGGTGATCCCAACACAAGCGAATGTCCCTACTAATTCCCATGCGATTTTTGACGTTGGTGAGCGCAAAGGAACAGCCTCTGGAAATTGGGTGGCATAATCAACTAAGACCAATATATATTAATGTGACCTCTTAAGGAGGGTTCTAATGGGCCTACGAGGTTGATACCGACTCATTCGGAAGGAATATCAATAAGGGGAAGAGGGACAATAAGAGCATGGTCCCTCCTAGGAATCTGGTGAAGTTGGCATTCGGGACATGAAGCACAAAATTTTCAGACCTCCTCATTAATACCTGGCCAATAAAATCAGAATTTAATTCTCTCCCAATTTTTTCTGGTACCCAAATGGGCACCTAGAAGGTGGACATGCGCCAGTTCACATATTTGTCTGCCGATAAGTACTTGGTACTAAGAGCAATAACCTCACCTCACCCTCATGTTGTGCCTCTTGATACAAGAGTTCATTATTAAGTACAAAGAAGGGCATTCATAGTAAAGTATCAACAGACGATTGTCCAGTAACTGAAATGACTGCTTTCCTAGCAAATTTTAGGGAATCATCGTTCCACTGCACCCGTTTAAACGAGGATGGCGTCAGTAAAAATTGTGAAGATTGTGTTTGTATACAGTCCTTTGCAACCTCAGTGGGCGCAGTTTCAAACCGTACGGTCTGAATGGTCACCAAACTGACTTCCGCAGAGGTCGATGGGACTTCCACTCCATCACTCTGGGTCGCCGCCTGGGTGCTATTGGCCGTCGTACACAGCGTGAAGGCAGTCAGAGTAGATATATTCCCATCCATTATTAAGCCCAAGTTTTTCTCAGGAGCAGTTTCTGTCCACCCTGGCCATCAGACCTTACACCTTTTCTATGTTAACTAATGTTGTCTTATTTTAATTTCTTATTAATTTTTCTTTTCTTCAGTATGTAAAGCACTTTGAGCTACTTTTTGTATGAAAATGTGCTATATAAATAAATGTTGTTATTGTTGTTTATATTTATACCGCTATTATTATTTTACCAATCTCTTCCCAGTATAACTGGAAAGGGAGGATCCGGTAAAACCGCCATGGTTAAATGTTTCATGGAGTTGTCCATGGTGACTACACAGGAGGTCTGACTGGTCTTTATTTTAAGCCTTTGTTGCAGTAAAACATATCGGTGAGCAACAATGGAAATGTTACTTCCGGAATCAAACATTGCCCTTACCATGTAACCATTTATAATAACTGCACCTGTAGATGGAAGATACAAAGCGTTAACAATGGCACATTACCTCCCCTAATCATAGAACAATCCATCAGCTCCCTGGGTATAGAGCATGCAGGTGATAGGTGTCCAACTTCCCCACACTTGAGACAGCGTGGAAGGCTGAATTGTTTTTCTTTTGATCGGATAGCAGGCTTGAGAGTTCGTCAGGTGGACTCAGGAGCTGCCCCACGTACCTGTCAAGTTTGGCGAGAGGACCATTCTGAGCGCTCCAATTTACAGGTAGCCCAATGACGTTCCACTATTTCGATCAGAGTGTCCATACTATCAAAATTTAGTTTCTGGACCTGCTTGGCAATATTATCGGGGAGGGCATGGATAAAGGTCTCGCATGCCAGGATTTCCGCCATTTTCTGGGCTGAACTTAAATCTGGCTGTAGCCAGCACCTAACCTTACCCCAGCCTTCAAAAGCCTGGGTACAGATCGGCCATTCCGGGTCAAAACGCCACTCCCTCCATTCTCTTTCCTGCTGGGCTGGAGAGAAGCTGTAGCACTTGAAAACCTCCACTTGCAGTGAGTCATAATCAGCCACCTGCTTCTCCGTTAACTCATAATAGACCCCATGCACTTCACCCTTCAAGTAGGGGGCCAGTAGGTATGCCCATTCCGACCTTGGCCAAGCGTTCCGCTTCACAGTACACTCAAATATCAAAAAATATGTTTCTACAACATCTCCCTCAGTCAAAAAAGTTAACAGGTGGAAGTGGCCGAGCGGCCTCTATCTGTACAGTTGCTGCAGCTCGAGCTTCTGATTTTGCCAGCAGGGTTCTTGTTTCACCCATCTGCACTTTGAGAGTGTGTAGTTCTGCCATGATGGTGGTCAAAACTGTGTTTAGGTCTGGTTCTTCAGTCATTTTTCCTCAAACAAATATCCTGCCTGCTACATCAATTGTAATAAATTTTCTTAAGGAATAAAAAGGCTTCCATAAAGAAAAATTATTTGGGGACCATCCCCGTATAATTTCCGTTGGACAAAGAAAAATGCAAAGACTTTTGCAGTGATCAAAAACATGTATCGCATTTGATATCATTACAATACAAGAAGGCGTTTTTATACAGAGGGCAAAACAGAGACGGGAAGTGAGTTGGCAGGAGATGACGTTGGAACTGTGGGACGGATATGACATCATCAAAGGTGGACCGGAAGTGATGAGGTAATGGTAGTGATGTTACCAGAAGAAGCTGGTAGTATTGTCATATGGAAGGGCCGGATATGACGTCATCTGGAAGTGCCAGATGTGACGTTTTTGGCAGCCTTCTTTGGAATCTGGAATTAAGTGTTAATTTTTCTTCTTTTTGTCTGATGGAAAGAAAAAGAGAGAGACACTATTACCACAAATCAACCCTTCGTCTCGTGATATTTCACTCACATTTGGGCTTGTTGACTGTTGACTGTTAGTGGCACGTTAGACAAAGATATTACAGAATATATCAAAGCCTGCTGTAACTAAATGTAATAGAAAAAAATCAAGTCACAACTGCCTGCCAGAGCATTTCCATCCTATTACCCATACTAAACAAACTATGAATGGTAATCTCTCAATGGATTTTACAACTGATCTTCTCCCATTTAAATGCTTTATTACTGTTTTAGTTGTGGTAGATTGATTATCTAAAGAACCACATTACATTTATTTAAAATTATTCTACAGTGCTTCACTACATGCTATTTATTTCTGAAAAATATTCCATTCCATTCATATGATTGTGTGTGTGAGATCCCCCAATTTAATTCCTTCTTTCCTGGAAATATGTGTGTCCCACTGAGCAATTAAAGTAAATGTCACCTCTGGCTATAATCCTGAGTCTAATGGGCAAACAGAAAGATCTTGTGAAATATTTATGCTGTAACTAGCTGTGTTACCTGGCTTCACCCAGAAAATTTCATAAGACAATAGGCATCAAAAAGCAGGCAGTGTAAAGGCTTTGGACCTAGAAATTCAAACCCTGAGATTGTCGGTTCAAGTCCTGCTACTGATAGTGTGGGACCATGAGCAAGTCATTTTATTTGCCTGTGCTCCAATTCGAAAAACGAATGTAACAAATTGTGTCTCAAATGTTGTAAGTTACTTTGGATAAAGGCATCAGTTAAACAGTAAGAAATAATATTATTAGGCCATTGGAGCTTCTTACTCTTGAACCTACACGTTTGTCCATGAGTGAAACATTCCTGCATTAGATTAATTCCTGCCTTTTCCTAGTGACTTGAGTTTTGTTGTTGGTCTTTGCAAAACACCATCTTTCAGGAAGGAGTAATCTTTTGAATGGAAACTGGCAGTGTCTGTGCATTACAAAATGCTGCCTGAGGCAAGGTGCATTTTTGCAGCCCATTTCCCACTGCATCCCAAAGTCCACTGTCAATACCACCCCAGACATTGTGGCTAACACCCTAAAGAAATTCCAGAAATTAAAATACTTTTACAAAATGGCATAATCAGTATAATGGTCTTACATTAATACTTGAGTTAAAATTTCACAAAACCCATCTTCTGTAGTGTACCACCATCAGTAACTGATGATTACACTCATCAAATTCACCTTTGGTCCTGCCATGTTAAAAAATGTTGTGACTAGCTGGAAAAACTAATTCCGAACATTGACTGGATGGTGATATTTGGCTTATTTGTAAATACTAGGGAAGATGTGGAAACAAAGATCATGGGTAAATGATTTGAGAAAAACATTATACTTAGATTTAATTGAATTTAGTAATTACATTAGGCTATTTGGATTAGTTCAACAACCTGAGTATAATTTATATGGTTACAGGGGCTACATAATAAAACCAATTCTTGTCAGCTACCTTGCAGGCTGGTGATTTAATTAGAGAATTACTCTAAACAAATTACATGGTTACACTGTAGTTCAAAGGTTTTCTTTATTCACTCGAAATACAGTGTTGGCATTCTAGACTTCTTCTGCAATACTGTAAATAAAACCACAAGTGTCACTACTTTTTATTGTGGAAAGATGTTCACTTTATTTATATGAATGCAGATACAATTAAGTGCTACATACATATCTAGATAGCAATCAAAAACACATCACATTCTCTAAGCAGAATGTCATAGTCTTGTCAAGTGTGCAGAGTAGCATGAAATTCTTACTTGCACATCCAACCAACATGGAACATGCTGCCATGATAAACAAGATTTTAGTAAAATAGTCTCAGGCATCAGTTTTTATTCTTCTAGTTACAAGTGTTTACTTGTTTGCCCACTATTATTAATTGTGAATGAATACTTACACAGTATTAAATTATGGACTTACGCTTTAGTTAATTTGTTTTTATTTCCATAGCCAACTTATTCTAAACAATGTTGTGGTCGGGTGGCACGGTGGCGCAGTGGTTAGTGCTGCTGCCTCTCAGAAGACCCAGGTTCGCTTCCCAGGTCCTCCTTGCGTGGAGTTTGCATGTTTTCCCCGTGTCTGCATGGGTTTCCTCCGGGTACTCCGGTTTCCTCCCACAGTCCAAAGACATGCAGGTTAGGTGCACTGCCGATCCTAAATTGTCCCTAGTGTGTGCTGGGTGTGTGTGTGTGCACGCCCTGTGGTGGGCTGGCACCCGGCCCGGGGTTTGTTTCCTGCCTTGCGCCCTGTATTGGCTGGGATTGGCTCCAGCAGACCCCCGTGCCCCTATAGTTAGGATATAGCGGATTGGATAATGGATGGATGGATGTTGTGGTCATTTGGAGCTGAAGCCATTTGTGGCAGCAAAAGGCGCATTACAGAAGATCCAGTGTTAGTTTATAAGCTGGTACTTCTATGCAAAGAAGTATGAATAGAAACATGTGTTTTTATGTTCCTGCACACCCAAACCAAAAACACAACTACACACTCAGTCCCGAGTTCAAATCCTGCACTTTTATTTCCCATAACGTGTACCTTTTACAGGCTTCTTTCCTTCAGTGTCATAGCAGCTCTCACACAACATAGTACAGCCTGCTAATACTTACAGCTTTGAAAAATGCCTGTGTTGCCTAGGCAGTATATTTGGGAGGATTATCTTCTTGTAAGATGAAGTGCCATCCAAAGAGATTGGAGGCATTTACTGGAACCTGAAAAGATAAGGCATTTCCCTACACCTCAGAATTCATTGTGCCACTGCCGTCAGCAGTTCCATCATTCATGAAGATAAGTGTGCCAGTACCTGTGGCAGCCATATACAGTATATCAAAGCCATAACACCCCCACACCACCTTGTTTGATAGATGAGGATATATGCTTTGAATCTTTGGCAGTTCCTTTTCAGTTCTACACTCTGTTCTGGCCATCACACGGACACAGCTTCATCTTTGTCTTATTTGTCCACAAGACCTTTTTTCGCAACTTTGCAGGCTCTTTTAGGTACTTTTTCACAAACTGTAATTTGACCATCCTGTTTTTGTGGCTACCTAGTGGCTTGCATCTTGCAATGTGGCCTCTACAGTTTTGTTCATGAAGTCTTCTGCAGATAGTCATCTCTGACATATCCTCATCTGCCTCCTGAAGACTGTTTCTGATTTGTTGGACAGGTATTTGTGGCTTTCTCTTTACCATAGTGAGGATTCTGATGTCATCAGCAGTGGAGGTCATCCTTGGTCTATCAGTCCCTTTGCAATTACTGAGCATTCCCTTTGCTCTTCAGTGCATTCTTTCTTCTAAATGATATTCCAGACAGTTGATTTAGGTAATCCTAAGGTTTTAACAACTTCTCAAATGGTTTTATTGTTATTTTTCAGCCTCATAATGGCATATTTGACTTTCATTGGCACATCTCTTCTCCTGATGTTGAACAATAGCAACTCAGACTCCAAAGGGTAAAAGCAAGCCTAGGTATCTCATGCTGGCACTAAGGAAGTCATAGAACACACCTGAGTAATCACCAACTCTTGTGACACCAATTGTCTCAAATTTTATATTGCCCTGAAATGGGTGACTCATGTAGAAAAAGTGTTGTAATTTCTACAGCACATGTTATGACTGAAATGAATGCAAATATCCTTAAATTAAAATCAGCAATGTGTTTCATTTGTAATTTTAAACTGTGGAGCAGAAGGGCACATCAAGAGAAATGTGTCTTTGTCCCAAACATTATGGCATTGTATATATAATATATATGAAAAGCATGCTGAAATGTAAACATTTCTGTAGGCATAATTTAACAGTATTTCATGTGGAGAAAATTCAGCTCAGGACAATAATCCAAATGCTAGATGTAGAAGCACAAATAATGCTCCAAATTCTAGTCAACCCTCATGGTTTAATTATTGCATTCAGGATGTAATGAGACATTCAAAGTGATTTCTGCTTATGGACAAAATTTAATTGGCATAAAATGAATGATTCTAGAAAAGCAGACAATGCTTTAAACAATTGTGGCTATTAAATGAATTGGAATGATTTTATGCATCGCACAGTTTTACAGACTTTGCTAAATAAACTCTTGTCAGAGTTTTATATTCAAATGGCCAGAGAACTGTGTTTTAAATTAAGGGTTCCTAGCTGATGGAGATACCAGTAAGAGACCAACAGCAACGTCATTGGGGTCTCTATCAACATCCAGGGCTTGTCATATGCATCATCAAGAGTGAAGGTACTGTAGGACTGTTTACTCTGAAAGGATGACTAATTCAGGTTGTAAGACAACATTTTATTGTCAAATTGATAAGATGTAGATTAAGCTTTTGTAGTTTACTTCCAAGTTTAAAAATGAGGCTCTTTCCCATCTGTACATGTGAAAAGATTTTGTGGTCAGTAAACACAAAAAGCATACTTCACCACTACTAGCCAGTGTCTCTTTTCACTGTGTAGTAATTCACTGAGTAGTAATTTAATGGAGAGCCATTTTTATAAAATATTTTACTATCCACGCTTGAAAATTTAGTTGGCCTATCAGACACTATTATATAGTAAGTTTACTTCAGGTGTGTCAAACCTGGCTGCAGGTTTTCATTCTAACCCTTTTCCTAATCAGTGACAGGTTTTCACTGCTAATTAACTTCTTTTCCCTTGATTTTAATAGCCTTATTTTTAAGTATTCAGTCCTCTGAATTGATTCTTTTCTTCATTAAATGACAGCCAGATAGAAATTAGATGTGAAACGAGCCAAAAGATGATCAGCTAAATTGAGATTTCAAATGCCAACCAGTTTCACTCCAGCCAATCATATAATGAGAAACTGATTCTTGCTGTTAACTTAACTCATTATTTAATTCCATGGCTTGTTGCTGCTCTCATTCTGCCATAGCAAACATTTCCAAAGCTGTTGATTTTTCTGGTTTTTCTAAGAACATTGTCAAAATGTTTTGGTGACCTGAGAGATCATCCTTATTGAGATGTTCACCTTTCTTTACTTTCAGATATTGTGTGATGGGCACAGGTTAGCTGGTCATGTGGCAGCTTGTTTTGTGTCTCATTATTGTTTGGCTGTTAATTATGGAAAAGAGACAATTAAGGGGCCTGAGACAAGTTAGTTTTGACTAAAGCAAAAGAAGTTAATTAGCAGCAAAAACTGATCACTAATGAAGAAAATGGTTAGAATGAAAACCTGCAGCCACTGCGGCCCTCCAGGACCGGAGTTAGACACCCCCTTGGTTTACTTCATACATGTCAGGTTAGTTTCAATATTTGCAGAAATCTAAAGACAATACACCTCACTGCTGTTGGCAGTTACATACGGTGATGGGATTTCACTGCTGGGACAAATTCTCTGTTCTCTGTCTATGATGCTTGTACTATTATTACCTTTTATACACATGCTAATGACACTCATCTGTATTTATCACTTAGACCAAAAATACTTATTTGATTATATAATTAATTTTTTTATTTATATAACAGATTGAATTAATGATAATTATTTGTACTTAAGTTCAGAAAAATCTGAAGTTATTTTAGTAGGTTGTAACTCTATGAATAGTAAGGCAATAAATACTAAATGGTCTTAAATGAAAGTGTTTGAAATTTGGTTTAGATAAAGTCTTCCAGTTTAGGTGTTATCTTTGATACTAAAATAACCTTCATCTTCTTCCTCTTTTCAACCTGCTTTTCCTGCTAAGAAACACTGCAAAATTAAGGTATAACATCCTGAAAAGTCAGTTCCTTAATTTGACTCATCCAGATTTTAATATCGTAATGCTTTATTGGCAAGTGTCACAAGAACGAGACATGGACAGATAAAGAGTTGGGGCAGCCACCCGTATATTGTGGTATCCTGGCTGCAAAAGTCGTTTTTCTTCTCAAACACAAAGCACTGAAGTGCATACAACCGAGTCCAAAACAAGACTGAGGAAACAAAGGAAAAGGGGCAGGTTTTAAAGGGGAAGACAGGAAGTGAGGTCATATGGATCTGGCACGTGGTCTTCCACCATTGGTTTGTAGCCGGAGGTGACATCAGAGGGACTGGAGCTGGTGTGGCCGACTTCCATTGGCTCAGTCCCGGAAGTGATGTCAGGAGAGCCAGTTGAAATCCCCCGGGGATGGTCTACAGGCAAGGGAGAAAAAGAGTCAGTGCACTCTGCCACACCCCGGCATGCCTCCGAACTGCCTTCACTCAAGCCCTTTAGCTGCCTCCCATGCGCACGTGTGTGACACAAGCCATTCAAATTGTTCACTTGTATCAGTGCATGCTACCCAACCTGACTTGACCTGACCTTTGTAATTACTGTATACTGCACAGGGCTTATAAGCAGAACTGAACTGAATTGAATCTAATTTTTTTCCAAGAAAAAGGATAAAAATAATGTGTCTACTTTCATTAAGAAAGCAAACTACTAAAGACACAAATCTTATGAAAAAGCTAACATGGCTACACTATGAACTTTGTGTGAATACTGTGACAGATAGGGAGCGCTATCACTCCCTTGAACCCTTGTCCAAGATGCCAGACACCAGATAAAAGTCCAAAAGTAGACTTTATTAATACAGCACAGTGCCCAAAGCACCGTCCTCTCCACAATACTCATTAAATAATTAATCACAATAACAATAAACCAATCCTCCACTCCCAGACACGTTGCCACCCTTTCACCCAGCTCAGCTCCCCGTCTTGGAGCTCCCACAGTCCTTTTATTTTCCCTGACCCAGAAGAGTTCCAATCCCCAGTCCATGTGATCTCCTATCACTTCCGGGTCAGATAAAAAGTCCTTTTCTTCACCCCGGAAGCACGTCATTCCGCTTGTCCATGTGACTCGGACGTACTTCTGGGATGTAGGGTAAATAACCATCGTTCCTCCCTGCACCGTCATCTAGTGGCCCCCACTGTATCCAGCAGGGCTGTGGATAAAGACTCCAATGTCCATGATGCCCTACTGGTCTTTGGGGCACCTCCATGCTGCAGGGAGAGCTCCACCTGGGGATATTGGCCGGGATGAACGGCCGGCCATACACCACAGTACTCCTCCCCCAGTGACGAATTATAATTCGGAGCGGCGTACCCACAGAGGGAAGTATTTCTCCAAGAGGAGTTTCCGGTTGAGCCTTGGTTGATCCATGTTTCTTGCTCCCTGGAGAATCTAGGGGGAATATTAGTCCGAAATGACAGCTCCAAGGACAGTTCCTCCAAATGTGGCCCAACCTTCGGCATCCATAACACTGCCTCCGTCTTCCTGTTATTCTCCCCCAGCAGGACTGAAAACAATTGGAAAAAGTTAGGTCTGCCCCTTTTCTTGCTGAGGAGAAGACCCCCGCCGCCTCTAACGGTTCTCTCACACTTTCTCTAATTTGTCAGGAGACCCCCGTTTTATTTTTGGGATCTTCTGTTTGCTTTGGGGTTTTTCCACAGTCTGAGTCTCTTTATTTAATAAAAAGAGATCCTTTCCTGTCTGCACCCCTCTAGACTTATTTTTTAAATGACTCGGGGTATTTAGGACCAACTCACTCCGAAAGCCAGCACCATCCAGCTGCTCCAATGTCCATGATGCCCTGCTGATCTTCGGGGCACCTCCATGCTGTAGGGAGAACTCCACCTGGCGGCTTGGGGGTATTGGCCGAGATGAACGGCCAGCCATACACCACAATACCCTGGCCTACTATCTTTTACAAGGAAAGCTTGATGCACTGTATTTAACTTTTATCTCATGAAGGGAAAATAAAAAATGAAATTAAATTATAACACGAGTATGTACTAGTGCCCTCTGTAACCTGCCCAGACTTTAAGGATTTCATTTTGTTTCTTCTTTCCTTAACCTCTTCAGAGCAACTCTAAACACACTTACTCTCCACATGGAACAAAAAGATGATGGCTAATTTAAAACTCACATGGTCCATTCCTAGAGACAGATTGAGGATAATGTATAAAAATGGTTATATTTAATTCATATTTTGTAAATTCTCCTTTATATTTCTGGATTTTTCTGTTTTTTTCTGAATAAAAATGTAAACTCTGTTCCGTGATAAAGTACTTCCAACCATGTATCTTTGAAAAGTTTGTGAAGACCAACAATAGCTACCTGTTCAATACTTTTTGTGCTTGGTTCCTTTCTGATGCATGTCTCTCCACTCTTAATATTAAGCAGCAAAAGCAAAGGCTTCCTCTTTCCTCAATCAAAATCTCATTCTTAAAAGAAGCTCCCAATATGTGCTTCAAATATAGGTTCATCGATTTTTATAACCAAGCATTCAATGTAATCACAAAATAGCTGCACATTCCCAAATGTTTTTGTACACGTTTATTTTGCACCAGCACTAAAATTTTGATCCATGTGCTTGGTTTTGCCCTAAGCCTCTAAAATCTCTATCCAGTCTTGACTCTTGGTTCTGGTGTCCTTTCATTTTAAGAGAAATGAAGTGATTTCTTTTTAACCCTCCCAATGGGCTCAGATATTCTGCTCTAAGCTTCCTTGCCTTTAATGTTTTAGAGTGTTTCTTCTTCATTTTAAATTTAATCAAAATGAATAAAGCCTGCATGTTAACTTAGTTTACAATACATATGTATTACTGCTCATATGCTTCGGATTTATGAAAGGGATTAAAAATAAGTGGAAGTAACAAGGATATGTCAGCTTGGATTTGCATCTGTTTAAATGGAAGGTTACAACAATCAGTTTAAAAAATATATAGTGACCAGGATATAAAGACATGGTGCTCACAGAACTGTGATATATATGAATGTGATCATTGAGAATATATGCAGCTTCTGATTATGACTGATAAATGAGTTTATTTTCAACGAAAGCTTTCGCGTGGTATCATAGCTGCTGAGGGCAGGTGAGAATTTTAGTCATAGCAACCAACCACACACCACAAACAGATCAGAAAAATGAAGCGATTACTGGATTAGGCAGGCAGGGGATGATCAGTGTACTGTAAGAGTGCTACTACAGTAGCTTTGCAATACATGCAAGTTTTCAAAATCTTGAAAATATACTGTATAAAGCCATAGCTTAACTCTAAAGTACCTTACGGGACTTACTAATGCCTCTACTGCAGAGAATGCACTATGATTACAAGACAAATGCTAGAAAAGTGCTGCAGGTCGTAGTGTGGTTAGTTACAGAGCCCCCAAATTCTACCATGTTTAACCTGTTCTTAGAAGAGTTCCACCACTTTATTGTACAATATGTTAAGACTCAATATTCATTAATCATACACTTACAATTACTCTTGATGGCACTGCAGTCTTGATAAAGGTAGTCTTGCTGACCTTAGACACTCATCCCAGAGGCCATAGGAGACAAAGTTATTGTTTGCTTCACACTTCCCTCCAGATGGCATTTTAGACTTTGAGGCTCTACTGCCCTATTCTTATATTCCCCATACTGTCAAGGCAACATGTACCATTCTGTCCAATGTTTGTTTTCATCATGTTATCAGGGATCTTTAAGACCACATCCCTGACCCCTACAATCCTAACTGCATATCCCACTAAGTGAATAGAAAACATTGATCTGAAATAAAACTGTTTTCATCAAAACATTTCTTACTTCTGTTCTAAAAAAGCCAGCCAATATATAGTGAAACTTAATGCATGGCATTTAATTAAACATAATTAAAGAAGAAAAACGTAATAAAGTTGTGTGGCAATTTTTGACATTCACATAAGTAAAAAGCAAAAAAAACCAAAACAAAATACGAGTCTTACAAATTACAGCAGTGTGTACTGGAAAATATGTAAATTCTGAGTATTTTTCAGTTGTTTTCTTGGTTAGAAGTTTTCTTGGTTAGATTCATCCATCCATCCATTATCCAACCCACTATATCCTAATTACAGGGTCACAGGGGTCTGTTGGAGCCAATCCCAGCCAACACAGGGCGCAAGGCAGGAAACAAACTCCGGGCAGGGTGCCAGCCCACCACAGGGCACACACACACACACACACACACGCACACACACACACACACCAGAGACAATTTAGGATTACCAATGCACCTAACCTGCATGTCTTTGGGAAGAAACCCAGGCAGACACAGGGAGAACATGCAAACTCCACACAGGGAGGACCCAGGAAGCAAAAACAGGTCTCCTTACTGCGAGGCAGCAGCGCTACCACTGCGTCACCATGCCGTCCCAAGTTAGATTCAGCATGTGGTTAAAAATATTTTAATGTTGTTTCAGAGTTTTGTCTGTGATTTGGTTGTTTTCTTATTAGTGTATTGACATTTTTTGATGTCTCACTTCAATGACATCAGGAATATTTTGGCCATGGCATTCGCTGCCTGGCATGCTCATGACATGATAAACTATATAAGAAAGGGGGCTACTTTTGTCATTAATAGTTGTTGTAATAGTACACTGCAATGCTTGCTTGCATATCTGACCAACATGAAATATGTCACCACTTTGGTACTATAAAAAACAATAATGTACAGTAAATCCATAACTTCATTTTATTTATTAGAAAACACAAATCAGTTTACTGAATGTACTCCTTACTCCTGTTTCTATTCCCCCTTTTTATGCAACCTTGTCTGAACTTTAAAGAAAACACTTATTGAAGAAACCAAATCTTAATAAAAAAGTTTTGAAATTTTTTCTTGACTTCTTACTCCCAACTTTTTTCTTTCCTTGCTCTTGTATTCTATAAGCCAAACTAATATTCAGTTATGATATCTGCCACCATTGATTACATTATGGTTTTGTGTTTTTCTTCATGTCTGTCACTCAGAAAAAAATTCCTTTCCAAAGCAATACATTCTTCATTCCTTTGACAGACATTTCACTCCTTCACAGACAAATATGTTCTAATTTATATTATTTATCTCTGTAGTCAGCTGTGTCTATGATAAGAAACCGTTTGACCTCAATTAAACACATGAGTGTATGAATTCCATTTAGTTTTTTAATACACACCAGCATTGCTTTTGGAGAAATGCAGGTGTAGAGTGGCATAAAGGCAAGTGAAATTACCATATTTAATACATTAAGAGATGTAAGAAAGGTTGTGGCATCACAGGGTGAACCTCATTTAAGGGTAGGTCTTTTTACTCCACCAAGAAATCAGCAAAATGGTGCCAAGGCATGTTTTAACAAAATGACATCTTGCACAGATGCAAATTGATAGTAACTCATCCGTTTTATACAGTATATCCACTGGGGAGGAAGAAGCAGAACTTCCAGAGGATACAAGGAAATTGTGTTATTGGTTCTGCAAACAGCAGTCAATGGACCTGAGGACAGAAGACAAAGAGATGTGAGTGGCAGCACCAACCTGTGATTTGAAGTGGAACTCTGCATATTATCAAAGCACTGAATATGCCCCCTAAGCACATCTATGTAAACTTATTAATTCTTTATCAGTGCATATTGGGTTATTGTATAAAGATCACATTCATTTTTTTTTGTTATTCATTCTCTTCATCTTTACTATGACCTGGGTGTTCTTAGCAATCAAACTAGCTTGGGAGAACTGGTAGCATTACCTTGAAGGTGCTACGTTTCCAAATATCATTTATACTGATCTTTGGAATTTAATGTATTAAAAAATGTGCAAATGACAAAAAGCCAGACAAGCCAGGAGGGTGCTGTTCTTTAGTCAAATAAATTTTTCTGTATCTTATACACCAGGGCATAAAAATGGCAAAGCAGATTCCCTATTGCATCTGTATGAACCCATTTACTTTAGTGTAAAGCCTGCCCCCATTATCCCAGAAGAACCATTTTTAGGTAGTTTTTAGGTAGTTTGTTAGTGTCAAACTTTGATGAGGTGCTAAATAAAGTTAGAGCAGTGCAAGATTAAGCAGTCAGCACTGAGGATACTCGAGTGGGATAATATTTTGTTTCACCAAAGCTTATAGCATAGGTGTTGATATTTAAACTCATCCACCTTCATCAACTCTTCTCCCTGCATCCTCACCATTCTACTGACCTCCCTCTCATTTACACACATGTATTCTGTCTTGTTCCTGCTGACCTTTATTCCTCGCCTCTCTAGAGCATATCTCCACCTCTCCAGGGTCTCCTTAACCTGCTCCCTACTCTTGCTACAGATCACAATGTCATCAGCAAACATTATAGTCCACAGGGACTCCTGTCTTATCTCATCTGTGAACCTGCCCATTAACATTCCAAATAAGAAAGGGCAAAGAACCGATCCCTGATGTAATCCCACCTACACGTTGAATACATCTGTCACTCCTACCGCAGACATCACCACTGTCACACTTCCCTTGTACGTATCCTGTTCAGCTCTTACATACTTATCCTCTACTCCCGTCTTCCTCATACAATACCACAACTTCTCTTGAAGCACCCTGTCATATGCTTTCTCCACAAAGGTCCACAAAGACGCAATGCAACTCCTTCTAGCCTTCTCTATACTTCTCCATCAACACCCTGTAGTGCTCTTTCCTGGCATAAAACCATACTGCTGCTCACTAATCATCACTTCACTTCTTACCCTAGCTTCCACTACTCTTTCCCATAACTTTATGCTGTGGCTCATCAATTTTATCCCCCTGTAGTTAGTACAGTTCTGCACATCCCCCTTATTCTTAAATATTGGCACCAGTACACTTCTTCTCCACTCCTCAGGCATCCTCTCACTTTCCAAGATTCCTTTAAATAATCTGGTTAAAAACTCTACTGCCATCTCTCCTAAACACTATCATACTTCCACAGGTATGTTATCTTGACCAACAGCTTTTCCATTCTTTATTATCTTCATAACTGTCCTTACTTCCTTCTTGCTAATCCATTGCACTTCCTGGTTCACTATCACCACATCATCCTACACTCACTCTCTGCTCTACACACTCTCCTCGCTTGAGAATATGTTTCCATCTTCAGCCTTTATTACCCTAACCTGCTGCATATCTTTCTCAGTTCAGTCCCTCTGTCTAGCCAATCGGTACAGGTCCTTTTCTCCCTCTTTAGTGTCCAACCTCTCATACAACTCATCATTCACCTTTTCTTAAGCCTTCACCATCCTTCTCTTCACCTTATGCCTTATCTCCTTATACTCTTGTCTACTTTTTGCATCTCTCTGACTATCCCACTTCTTCGCCATCCTCTTCCTCTGTATACTCTCCTGTACTTCCCTATTCCACTACCAGGCTTCCTTTTCTTCCTTCCTCTGTCCAGTGCCTGTCTTACCTCCTGCCTGAACTCAACCTTGCAGTCTTCCTTTTTCAACTTCCACTATTTCATCCTTGGCTCTGACCTCACTCTCTTCCTCTTCTTTATCTCCAATGTCATCCTACAGACCACCAGTCTGTGCTGTCTAAAGACACTATCCCCTGCAACCACTTTGCAGTTTCCAATCTCCTTCAGATTGACCTACTGCATAGGATATAATCTACCTCTGTGCATCTTCCTCCACTCTTTTATGTCACACTATGTTCCTCGCTCTTCTTAAAATACATATTCACCACAGCCATGTCCATCCTTTTGTCAAAATCCACTATCATCTGAACTTCTTCATTCCTTTCCTTGACACCATACCTACCCATCACCTCCTCATCCCCTCTGTTCCCTTCACCAACATGTCCATTGAAATCCGCTCCAGTCACCACTCTCTGACCCTTGGGTACACTCTCTATTACTTCATCCAACTCATTCCAGAAATTTTCTTTCTCATCATCGCACACCCAACTTGCGGGGCATATGCAGTAACAACATTCAACACACCTTCAATTTCCAGCTTCATAATCATCATTCTCTTGGATACTCTTTTCACATCCAAAACACTCGACATACTGTTCCTTCAGAATAACTCCTGCTCCATTTCTCCTCCCATCCACACCATAATAGAACAATTCAAATCCACCTCCGATCCACCTATCCTTATTCCACTTCCATTTAGTATCTTATACGCACAATATATCAACCTTCCTTCTCTCCATCATATCGGCTAACTCTCTTCCCTTACCAGTCATACTGCCAACATTCAAAGTTCCTACCCTCAGCTCCACTATCTTAACCTTTCTTCTCTCCTAAATTGCCTCCGGACATGGCCCCCCCTCTTCTTCTCCTTCTTCGGCCAACAGTAGCCCAATTTCCACCAGCACCCTGTTGGCTAACAGTACTGGTGGCAGCCATTGTTAACCCAGGCCTCAACTGATCCAGTAATCTATATTGTTATCTCCGTATTGATCTGGCAAATTTTACACCGGATGCCCTTCCTGATATAATCCTCCCCATTTATCCGGACTTGGGACTGGCACGAAGAAACACACTGGTTTGTGCATCCACTGTGGCCGTGCAGTAACAGCAAAAAATCGGGGGGTGCAGTGTGTTCGAGTTGGAATGTGACATCAGAGTCACTGTTTATTATCAGCATGTGACAGCAAGCCTGCATTTTCGATGTTTGATAAATGGTTCGATGTGGTGAAGTAAAATGCTGACATTCTAATGTATTTGTGGTGCTTTTCTTTTCAAGTGTCGCATATTGCCCAATGTAATAACGCAATACATTTTAAAGGTCTCATATACCATCTTCTATGCCATTTTTTTTGGTGACTTCACAACAGTATCAGAATGTACAGAAGCGTATATGAGCCACAGAGAAAAAAAATGAGGGGCACAATAAAAATGTCTGTTTTATGATTAAATTACAAATTTTGGCTTTAACCTCATAGTTTATTTTGTCATTAAAGTAGTCATCATCCTAAAACTGACCCAGTTGGTAACCACTACATGCTTCTAGGGCTTCCTCTTGCTCTGGCAGCAGCAGCAGGCATCAATTCCCACAAAGAATACATTAAATTTACAGTATGATATTCCAGCTCTCTGCACATTTAGAATCCATAGATTTATACTTGATATCACTTTCATGATGAAATGCATTAATGTATGTATAGTACAAAAGTACATTTTACAGATAAATCGTTAACTTCATTTAAATAATGAACACATTTAATAATTACACATGTGGGGGCGGCACAGTGGCGGAGTGGTAGAGCTGCTGCCTCGTAGTAAGGAGTCATGTCCCTTAGACGTACTATAAACTCTAATCAAGGCAGTTGTTCTGATTTTTTACCCCTAGCAGAATTTGCTAGGAATGTATTAACACATTCAACACTAAAATGTCCCCCTTTGAGTGTCCTTATGGTTTTCATCTGAGGTTGTTCAAATCCTTTTTATCTCCATATCCCCATCCTTGTATATCAAGTTATGTTCGGAACATAAAGAACAAATGGAAACTGGCTCAAGTCAATTTGAAAAAGGCATGGATATTGGCAAAGGGTTACACCAATTGTAAACATAAAATTGCTACAATTGTGTTTTTTAATCATTTTATTGAATTTAAGAAAAGCAAGTAAAATTCCTTACAAGCAAGTCAAACCTGACAAAACTAAGTTCAAATCAACCCCCACCCATGAGAAAGAAAGCAAGGCCAACAGCCAGAGTAAAACTTTAAGAGTAGAAAAAAGGGGGAGAAAATCCTTATGCTTATTCTAAAATTTTATTGATTAGATCCTGCCTGGTTTTAAAAAGGTTTTGTACAGATTCTCTAAGTGAGAATTTGACTTTTTCCAATTTCAAATAGTATTTACAGTTAGGATTCTTCCAGTTAAGCAAGAAAAGTCTACGTGCTAATAGTGAAGTAAAGGCAATTACAGTTTGTCTTTCTCCACTTTAAGCCCATCTGAGAGTACACCAAACACAGCTGTTAATGGATTAGGAGGGATTGTGACACCAAGGCTGTCTGAAAGGTGTTTAAAGATTGCTGCAATTTTGAAGGTAAGGAAACTAGGGCCATTCAGTTATGAGTGCTATCCTGGAAATTAGTTCCCAGATGTATTGGACCTTCTGTAATTTCCTTACCTTTTGGCACAGTGTCTTACAGTTTGTCTCAACCTGTCCATGTCAAGATCCAGTTTACATTTCATGTTTCCTGGCTTTGGCATATGGTGTATTGGAAGGGTTTCAGACCTGAGGATCATTCCTAGATCCAGTTTGATGACCTTCATGTATCACTCTATTTGGAAAGATTTGATAAAAAAATTCCCCTTAAATCTGAATGGATGTGTCGTTGATCGGAGGCTATAGTAGGATAAAAATCCTTTTTTGAGTTTATATGATTTTCTGTATCAATTGTGATAATCAGATACTCATTTTAGGGTTTGTTCATGCACCGAGTTTGACTCTGACCTCCATTTGCGGGTTATTTTTTCATATTGATGGTCAAATAATTTTTGAACCATTTTATCTGTCATCTTGTTTATTTAGCTCTTGTCAATGGGGAAAAGGCACCTGTTGTTAGTAGCATGTCCTCTGAAGTTGTGGCACAACATGACAGATTAAAAAGTCCTTCTAGATTTCACTTCCTCATTCGAGTTGCAGACTCAAAAGCTTTTTTCTAATCAATATTTTGCTAACAAAATTTTAGCTAATGACCTCTTTGCTCTTGTTTTTTACCATGATTTCTGTCGCTCATTTATGCTTTGATACTTCTATTTTTTGATCTCTCAGTATTAACCTTTTTTGGCCTTCATCTGTTCTCCTGGATTACTTCCCAACTCAGGCCACTTGCAGACATAACATAACAGGTAGTATTGTTGTGTATGCAGAGATAAAGTGAATAAAAAGAAGGACTGCTCACCATGTTTTATAGGTCATAAGCTGGCTGTTTGGTCCCCCATTATTTCCCATCTGTTGTAGGAAAAACAAGTCTGTGGCAAGCCATCTTTTCTGCATCATTTCCTTGCACATGCCCATAGATTTCTTTTATATTATATTTTAGGACTTTTCAGGTTGTCTTAAGATGAGACAAACCCACTTCTAGATCAAAGTAACACAAACTAAAGGTGGATTATCTTTTTCTAATACTTTTAGAGATTAAGCAGTATTTAAGAACATTCTAATGTGGTAAAATTATCATTGCATGCTTAACAAATCCTTTCAAGCCCCACTTTTGATTTATGTACAGGGTGTTAAAATATGCAAACATTATTCCACAAAGCATTTTTAGGGAAATAAAGCATTGTATAAATTCAGAAAGCACAAGCAGAGGCAGACGTCTAAAACAAAACTGACATTGCTAAAATATGAAGCAGGCACTCTTTATCTTAATAGACTGGTAATCTGACAATGTGATCAACAGAAAGAGCCCCGTGAACTGGCAGGATGAGCACTGACCAGAATGATTTCTACAAAAACCCAAACTCAAATGGGTTACACTGCTGTCAGTTCTAAATAATAAACAGTTTCAGTTATGAAATGTAGCTTTTTAGTTGAGGCTGGGCTCAATGAAATAACAGGATAAGAGTAGAGAAGATATGTAGATGGTTGATTTATGGTTTAATTAGGTCTTTCTCTGACTGATTTGTTTTCTCATTTTTGTATTAAGTATGCTGTTTGAAAAAGTACCCTGTTGTGGACTGTGACTAAGCTGGTTCATGCATTCACTTATGACACATGCAAGGTTACTGTGGCCAATAAAATTATGCTGGCATCCTTTTCTCTTTTCCATGAAATGAAATGCATTTATTTTCTGCATCCATTTGTAGAGAAAAGCCAAGCAAAATTACACCTTTTATTGGCTAACTAAAAAGATTACAATATGCAAACTTTCCACATTCAATTCAAAATTCTTCTGTTAACTTTTAAGGCTATCCACAACCTTGCATTGAGTTGCTCTGCTCTCCAGCTCTGGAACTCACTACCATCTGAGCTTAGAAATACTGAATCATTCTCTCTTTTCAAATCTAAACTTAAAACTCATTTGTTTAAGACTGCTTTTTCTCTTTGACTACAATTGCTCTGTCTGATTTTAAATTTTGCATTTTAGTTTTGTTTATAATGTGTGTTTCATCTATTGTTTGGAGTCCTTGAGTGTTTAGAAAGGTGACTACGAATAAATAAAATGTATTCATATAAATATATATATATATTGTGGAAACCAACCCAGACACAGACAGGCAGACACCAATAAATCCAACACACACGGCTTTTATTTACACTATTTACACCAATAAAGTCCCGCACAGCACACAGTTTCCTCGCACCAAACACCCTTAAGACCAGGCCTCTCAACAGTCCTTGCTCTGCTCCTCTCTCCCGAGGTTTGTCCTCTTCCTCCCGACTCCGGCTAATGAATGGAGGAAGGTGGCCTCTTTTATACCCACCCGGATGTGCTCCAGGTGCCCTCTGACGATCTTCCTCCGGTACTTCCTGGTGTGGTGTGGTGGAACACCCAGAAGCACTCTGGTTGTCCCTGGGAATCCTTTTGGCAGCACTTTCGGAATGCTGAAGTCCAGGGCTCCTCAATCCTCCGGGTGCCCCCTGGTGGTGGCCACGGGCCCGTACAGGGTTGAGCTTCTAGGCTCAGTTCCCGTGGCCCCCATACAAACCAGGGTGACTGCCTTCTCGTGGTCTGGGGAAGCATAGTCCCTCTCCCGGTCCTTCCAGGCATCCTGGCTAGGCACAGCCCCCAGCCAACTGCCACTATATATATATATATATATATATATATATATATATATATATATATATATATATATATATATATATATATATATATATATATACTGTGTGTATGTATATATATATATATATTGTTTTATCTTGGTAGAGTAATATATGTTGCTCTACTTACCCCTATTGTATTATTAATTTGTAGCCTTAGAATGCCTAATCTCACAGATTTACCACTGTTTTTAAGGTATTATTTTATATAACTTTTATATAACTAATCACCACCTTCCCTTCTATATCTATAACCTCAGGCAATTAGATGTAGTAAAAAGACAAGCAGGAGTTAAGTTACACATAAAATAATGTATTACTGATAATATTCATAAATAATAACAAAATGCAAAGTACATTTGAATATTGGCAACCATACAACCTGATTAAATGGTGATGTATAATTCAGGTGGCACAAAGACTTGTAGTTACTTAAAATATCTCTAGTTAAGGCATCATTGGTGCTCAGCTTTTAGCCACATGTCTGTTCAAAATGGCTGAAGATGTGCTCTTCATTGTGTTGTCTTCAGTTCATGGTGTGAAGGTCTTCATCAGTTGTTAACAAGAGAAAGATACTTCTACATCATCACAGGTTAGCAAGAGAGATGCTTCTTTCATCATATGTTGGTTTGAGAGAAAGAAAGTGGTTGAGCAAGGAAATTTATAGGTTTTCTGTCCAATCCTCTACAGCCAATAGGATATCAAGGTACTTAAAGGCCTCTGAGACAAGCCAATTCCAAACAGCCATACCTCAGACCAATGGGTGAAATAGAACATCTTAACACCTGCCCCAAAACCATAAGTTAAACATCCTGGCTTCCTTGCAGGGGGGTTGAAACACTTTAGCAGACAAATACTCATCAAACTGGTTTAAGACACATCCCCCCAAATCCTGTCGGAAAATTACAAAGAGACAGCCATACAAAAGGAGGGGTGGGGGGTGGGATTTACAAACATGAATGCCTCTCACCAAAGTAACACTAAATTACATTTAAATGCCTAAATTACAAATAAAGACATACAAATATTTATCAAGTTATATGCAAAATCTTACATCACAACATATATATATACATTGTGCCTCCTCCAGACCGCGAGGGGGCGTCCGCCCTGGTTATATTGGGGACCACGGGTACAGGGCTTGGAAGCCCAGCCCTGTAGGGACCCGTGGTCACCGCCAGACGGCGCCCCGATGCCGGTTTACCCCGTGTGGTCTTTGGCCGGGGATGGGGCCCGGCCGGGACGCCTTGGAAGACCGGAGGAGGGCGTGTGCCTCCTCCAGACCGAGAGAGGGTGTCCGTCCTGGTTACGCAGGATGCCTCGGGTAGGGGGCTTGGAAGCCCAGCCCTGTAGGGACCCGTGGCCACCGCCAGGCGGCGCCCCAGTGCCTATTGATCCCGGGAGCCCGGCACTTCTGCCACACCAGGAAGTGCCAGGGGGAAGACGAAAGGGGATACACGGACGGCTTCCGGGTGTGCAGCCGGCACTTCCGCCACACAAGGGCGTGGCCAGGACTAAGTGCCGGGAAGCAGCTGGAGCCCATCCGGGTTCTCATAAAAGGGGCCGCCTCCCTCCAGTCAGGGGTGGAAGTCGGGAGGCAGTACGACGGAGCTGAAGAGAGGACAGGAGGCGGCCAGGAAGAAAGGCACTAGAGACTGTGGGCCCTGGACTTTGGGGGATTCAGTGCCAAGGGCACTGGGGTTGTGAGTGCACGTGATTGGACTACTTTGTATATATTTGTAAATAGTGTGAATAAACGGTGTGTGGGTGCAAAATATGTTGTCCGTCTGTCTGTGCCAGGGCCAGTGTTCACAACATATATATATTATGATATATGGCCGGCCAGTCATCCCGGCCAATACTCCCAGGCCGCCAGATGGAGCCCTCCCTGCAGCATGGAGGAGCCCCGAATGCCAGCAGGGAATCAGGGACAATGGAGTTTTTATCCACAGCCCTGCTGGATACCACGGGGACCTCTAGAAGGCGCTGCAGGGAGGAACAACAATCGTTTTCCCTATAACCTGGAAGTACGTCCTAGTCACATGGACAGAAGAAATGACGTGCTTCCAGGTTGAAGAAAAGGAGTTTTTATCTGACCAGGAAGTGTTAAAAGTCACATGGACAGAGAGAGAAACACTTCCAGGTCAAGGACTATAAAAAGGACTGTGGGAGATCCCAGGGTTGAGCTGAGTTGGGTGGCAGGGTGACACTGCGTCTGGGAGTGGAGGATTGGTTTATTGTTTGAATATTGTTATTATGTATGAGTATAGTGGAGTGGAGGGTGCTTTGTGCACATTATTATTGTCTGAATAAAAATTATTGGACTTTTATCTGGTGTCTGGCGTCTAGTCTGAGGGTTCAAGGGGATAACAGCAGCCCCTATCTGTCACTATATATATATATATATATATATATATATATATTATCACACACATGTGCATAAGAGCCAGCCACAGGGATCAAAAGAAGGGAATTCCATGCCAGGCCAAGGGGGGCAGGATGCACTCAACCCTCTTATTTTGTCCCTGCAGACCAAGCACAGAAAATTCTGCATAAGTATGAAGACATCATCTCCACCTTGGCTCTGAGGATGACATCACTTCCTTAAACTTCCCTATAAAATCCAACTTCCTTCCTCTGTTGAGCAGTTTTGTTTTGGACTCTCTTCTGTACTTTGTTGTTTTGAAAACTTTGCCTTTTGCAGCCAAGGTCAAGTACACGGTAGCTGCCCCAAGTCTTTGTCTTGTGTCGAGGCTTATCATTTCACAATATACATATCTTGGGGATGTGATGGATGGTGCATGTGAGCAGGCATCCTGGCTGGGATGTGACAAGATTCCTCACCAGGAGGCCAAACAAGAAAAGGAAGGCACAGATCAGTACGGACGTGGGTGCACTGGCATCCCTACCGGACAGAGTTCAAGTGCCTTACATGGCCTGGAAGCCAATATAATGATAGAATCAGGGGAGTTAACCAGCTCCGACGATTTGCTCTCCCTATACGCAAGATGGCAGAATCTATGGGCTAGGATTGCCGCACAAACACCCACAGGGAATGCTGGGACCTATAGTCTCGTGGGACCGCCCTGTTGGGATCTGTGGAGGCCAACAGGGGCCACTGTCGGGATTAGTAAGTTTCTACTTTGTGGAGCTTCCGTTTGAACCCAGAAGTGCTTCCAACTGGCTATGCACTAGTACTGGAAGTACTCCCTGGTCCATGATAAAAGAAGCCACTCGGCATCTTCTAGTTGGAGTTGGATTCAAGTGTGAATGACAGACAAAGCTTGTCTGGGAGGAGTGGAGGAGAAGAAAGAGAGAGAGAGAGAGGAAAGAGAGAAGAATTCTACTTTGACTATGTAAGGTATTTTGTACAATAAAACCTTATATTTATACTCAGGACTTGTATCTGACAGGGTGTGTCTGATGTTTGAGGTGCTACAATACTCCCTACTGGTCACTAGGATTAAAAGTAGAACAATATGAATATAGACCCTGATTGGAACATGTCAGAGCTGTGTAGCTTACCAATTAAAAAAGACTTCATTGTTTTGCCCATGTTTCTCTCTCTTTGTATATGATTTTTATTTGAATTAATATATATTTGTTTAGTTAATGGTCATAAATTAATTATGTTTCAGTTCTGCAAAATAAACAGTTCTTAAAATATTTGAGGTCTGCTTTAGTTAAATGTGAAATATGAAATATATCAAAGGGGCAACAAAGTAGCCAAAGGTCAAAGGAGGTTCAGAAGTTAAAAAGATAGGCAAATCAAAAATAAATCGCAAAAGGTGTTGCATTTCACTTCTAGCTAAAGTCATGTGCACACACATACACTCATATTCAGTTTACCAGGGCCAATTTAGAGATGCAAGACAAGCTGACATACATGTCTCTGGAAATGGGCAGGAAATCAAACAATGCCCAAACATGGAAAGAATGTCTAAATTACACAAAGGGTGGAAATTGAACCTAGCTTCTACAATAAGGCTTCAGCTATTAAATAATGAATTTTGACTGTCTAAATTGGATGGATGGATGGATAGATAGGTGGATGGATACAATTGAATGTATAATAACCCTTTCTGATGTTACTGAATGCTCTTCATCTTTTCCCACTTCTGTGTGGGGTTAATGTGCTTGATCAGCCTTCTTCAAACAGCTCAGTCCTGCACTTCTTCCTCAGTCAAGCCCTTTTCTTTAAAATCTTCTTTCACTGTATCCATCCACCTCTGCTTTGGCCTCCCTTTCTTTCTTTTCCCCTGCACAAGTACTTTAATTCCCATCACTCTTTTATCAACATATTCATTGTCTCTCCTCATCACAAGTCCATACCACTTCAACCTACTTTCCTGTGATTTCTTAGATATCGCTTCAGCTGTACCTCTGATTGTCTCATTCATTCCTGCCCATTTTTGTAACTCCACACATCAATCTCAGCATTTTCATTTCTGCCACATGCAGCTTCTTCTCCTGTGCTCCCTTTACTGCTCATGTTTCTTTCCCATGTCACTGCTGGTCTTACCACTGTCTTAAAAACCTTACCATTGACCTTCACCTTAATTCTTCGATCACACAATACTCCTCTTAGCTTCTTACAATTGTTCACCTGCATCTAATTTTCCATCTTGGACTGCCACAAATCCTATATATTTAAATGTATCTATTCTTAGCAATAGTTCTTCTAGCAGGCTAACCTCTGAATCCTGATCATCATTAAAACTAGAATTCCTGAAGCCTACAAAAAAACTCATAATCCGGCCAACCTTAAATATCTTCGTGCCTCTACCATCAGCGCCTTTTGTTTTGTAAATGCTTCGATCAGCACAAGCAGCAAGCAGCCTGTTGTCCCATCCCCCGCCTTAACGGGGCTCAGCTCATAGGCAAAAAGTTCTCCCAGATCAAGCCAAGACTCCTTATCTGTGTGTGAGGTTCATGGAGTTGTGTAGGGTAAATAATACAGTATATCGTTATTTGGAATACATGCATTCATGTGTGTTCCATGTCTACAAAGAACTGAGTAAGTGTAGGATGAAAGGAAATGTGAGGCAAGAAATGCTGAACACATACTGTACCTAAAGCAGAAATGTTTTCCATGTTATACTGTCAATGAGTTAAAAACTCAAACTCAAATGTCAATCGACAGGGAATTTACACTTATTCTTGAATGGAATGGTCTTGAGGTAAGAACTGCTGAGTTATAACCCAAAGGACCCGGGTTCATGAACTTGAGTTTTTAACTCATTGATAGCCACATGTAAATCGAATGCTTTTTTTCCTTTGGTTATATTCTTGAACTAGCAAAATACCCGCGCTTCGCAGCGGCGAAGTACTGCATTAAAATTTTTATTAAGAAGAAAATTAAACCCTTTTAAACTGTGGGAAAATATGCCAATAATTATTTGTTAAGGATCTCTTTGTGTGCCACGTTGTCAGTTCGGCCCTCCGGTTGTAACATGACCAAGCTGTGCGCTGAGCTTACTCTTGAGCATGCAACTTACAGTTGGCCATGTGAACAGTAATCTTGTCTCAAATCTCATAGCTTGGATTGCTGCTGTCATAATCGGTTTGAGTTTCATGGTTTGTTTCAATTACGACAGTATTTGCAGGATTTGTTGTGTTGAAGTGATATTCGGCATTTGTCAAGCGTTGTAAGCACACAACCAGTTTCATCGATAAAATCACATCCAGCTTTTGAGAGTTTAAACATTCATAAACATCAAAGTGTCCACTACTGAAATCGTCACCTGTGAATCTAAGATGTTTAGGAGGCATTGGCGGTTGTCGAAAGGTATAAAATATTTGGCTATTTCGGTACACTTGAAAGCGACAACCGAACAATTCAGCAGCAGCCATCAACTCACATGCAGAACCATAGGTGAAGGGCTTAAGCATTTCACTCTTCTAGTGCTCCTGTGTAGTATAATTATCTCCTGTACCGTCATCAGTCCACACCTTGAACCTGTCCCAGTCATTCAATACATAAGACACAATGTTCCTCCGGATATCAAGAGTGAGCCTGATATGGCCGTGCAATATGTAACAAAGAGAATGGAAAAGGTAGGTGGTATCTCCGGGCATGGAAACCACTCGGTAAGTGACAGTTCTTTGATCGATAGAATTTCTTGAAGATGGGCCCATAAGTAACAAAGACTGTTGAAAAGTTCAATATGACGGCCGACATTGGCATCATACCACCGAAATAAGTGCGTACATTGGTTTCAATTAGTGCAGGGAAGCCGCCTACCAAATTTCGAGAAGATGAGGCCATAAATAAGAAAGTTCAACATGGCGGACGTTGTTGACCGTTATGACCATTACGCGTAGAATTTCGAAATGAAACCTGCTTAACTTTTGTAAGTAAGCTGTAAGGAATGAGCCTTGCAAATTTCAGCCTTCTACCTATACGGGAAGTTGGAGAATCAGTGATGTTGGAAAATTCAATATGGCGGCTGACAGTGGCGTCATACGACCGAAATAAGTACGTACATTGGTTTCGGTTAGCTAAGGGAAGCCACCTACCAAATTTCGTGAAGATGGGGCCGTAAATAAGAAAGTTCAACATGGCAGACGTTGTTGACCGTTATGACCATTACGCGTAGAATTTCGAAATGAAACCTGCTTAATTGTTGTAAGTAAGCTGTAAGGAATGAGCCTGCCAAATTTTATCCTTCTACCTACATGGGAAGTTGGAGAATTAGTGACGTTGGAAAGTTCAATATGGCGGCTGACAGTGGCGTCATACCACCGAAATAAGTATGTACATTGGTTTCGGTTAGCGCAGGGAAGCCGCCAACCAAATTTCGTGAAGATAGGGCCATGAATAAGAAAGTTCAATATGGCGGACGTTGTTGACTGTTATGACCGTTACACGTAGAATTTCGAAATGAAACCTGCTTAACTTTTTTAAGTAAGCTGTAAGGAATGGGCCTGCCAAATTTCAGCCTTCTACCTACACAGGAAGTTGGAGAATTAGTGACGTGTGGAAAATTCAATATGGCGGCCGACACTGGCGTCATACCACCGAAATAAGTACGTACATCAGTTTTGGTTAGTGCAGGGAAGCCGCCTACCAAATTTCGTGAAGATGGGGCCATAAATAAGAAAGTTCAACATGGCGGACGTTGTCGACCGCTATCGACCGTTATGACCGTTACGTGTATAATTTCGGAATGAAACCTGCTTAACCTTTGTAAGTAAGCTGTAAGGAATGAGCCTGCCAAATTTCATCCTTCTACCTACACGGGAAGTTGGAGAATTAGTGATAAGTGAGTCAGTGAGTGAGTGAGTCAGTCAGTGAGTCAGTGAGGGCTTTGCCTTTTATTAGTATAGATAAAAGCACACGTATCTTCACACATTATACACTTCTCATCATTATTAGTATAACATGGAAAAAGTTTTTGGTTTAGGTATAGTGGAACCTCGGTTCACGAACATCTCAGTACACGTACAACTCAGTTTACGACCAAAAAGTTCGCCCAAACTTTTGCCTCAGTTCACGACCACACACTCGGTATACGAACAAGAACAAAACAGTTTCCCTTTCAGTTTGTACATGTTCAGTCTCTCCCTGTGCATTTCCTGTGCAGTGAGCGAGCGAGCAAGAGAGAGAGAGAGAGACACACACACAGAGGCGCACGAGACAGAGGCACAGATGCACAGGTGCGCGTGCGAGACAGAGGCGCACACACACACATACACACACAGGCGCACGAGACAGAGGCGCACACACACACACAGGCTCGCGAAAGAGACACACGCACACACGAAAGAGAGAGAGAGAGTGAGCGAGTGAGCAAGCAAGAGAGGGAAGGCTGGGCGCATAAGGTAGAAAAGGCTTGTTTTTGTTTTCAGTTCTGTTTACAGCGATCGGTTCATAGCGTGCATTATGGCAATGTTACTTTTCTTGGTGGTTTATTAAATTACAGATTTTTCAAATGTTCCTTTTTTCCCTGTGCTTAAAACTCATTTTAAAAAAAGTGTTTACAGCGATCGGATTGTAAGGCTATTAGCGTGAACTCCTGCAATGTTACTTTCTTGGTTGCTTGTGTTTGGTTTTTAAATAAAGTTCTGATTTGTTCAAATGTTACTTTTTTTCCCCCTGTGCTTAAAACTCAAAAAAGTGTTTACAGCGATCGGGTCATAAGGCTATTAGCATGAACTCCTGCAATGTTAGTTTCCTCTGTTGTTCAAGGTTTTCTCAGTGTTATTCAATGTTTTTACATTTAGTTTACTATTAGATGTGCATTCTATCGTATAATAACTATATTTGTGCTTACAAAATCTTAAAAAGAATCTATTTACATACAGTTTGTATGTTCTGGAACAAATTAATTGTATTTACATACAACCCTATGGGGGAAATTGCTTCGGTTCACGACCAACTCGGTTTACAACAATGTTTTGGTTAAACTGTATGTGTTCAGCATTTATCACATTTCTTACATTTCCTTTCATCCTACACTTACCCAGAACTTTAAAGACATGGAACACACATGAAATGCATGTATTCCAAATAATGATACATTGCATTATTAATCCTATACAATTCCAGGCACCCCACACACAGATAAGGAGCCTTGGCTTGAGCTGGGAGAGCTTTGTGCCCGCAAGCTGAGCTCTGTCAATACAAGGGATGCAACAGCAGGCTGCTTGATGTTTGTGCTGATCTAAGCATTTACAAAACAAAAGACACTGATGATAGAGGTGTGAAGGGATTTAAGCTGGGCTGGGATTACAAGTTTCTTCATAGGATTCAGGAATTCTAGTTTTAAACTAGGGTGACCAAGCGTCCTCTTTTGCCCGGACATGTCCACTTTTTACGTCCTGTCCGGGGCGTCCTGGCGGGTTTTATAAATTCACGAAAATGTCCGGTTTTTCATAGGACCATTACGCGTGTACGTAAATTGACTGGCGTTTTGCACACAATACTAGGGCACTACTTTTTTGCGCGATGTAATTACCTAGAGGCTGCCTTGTGGGCAGGTCTGCACCGCGCGCGCAAACACACAGACACAGACAGGGATCAGAGCAGAGAGCGGAGCAGTATAGCAAGGAAAATGCCGAAGCGTAAGTGCAGTTTCACTGATGAACTGCAAAGAAAATTTCCCACATACCGTCCTGGTTGGGACAAGTGGGAGGCGGAGTGCACCGTGTGCAAAGCCGGTACATATGTATCGGTATCCAATAAAGGTGCTGGGGATCTAAAAGCCCACATGGACACCGAGAGTTTTTTGTCAGACCAGGAAAAACAGAGGATGATGTAAATGCAGCAGAAGGTGCAATGGCTTTTCATACAGTGAAACATCACAACAGTTACAGGTCCATGGATTGCACAAGTACTTTGCTTAAAAAGGCATTTCCTGACTCTGACATTGTAAAAAAGTTTAGTAGTGCTCGCACCAAGACCGAAGCCATCGTCAATGGTGCTATAGCCCCCCACTCTGTTGAAATCACTCATGAAGCACTCAAAGAAATCCAGTACTGTGGTGTTTCCATAAACAGGAGTAACTACGGAGCAGTGAAAATATTCCCAGTCATAATCCAGTATTTTGACTGGAAGAAGGGTGGCGTGCAAACAAAATTGATTGAAGTTAAAGACACACCCAATGAGACAGCAGAAACCATTGCAAAATATCTCACAGAAACCCTGGCAAAAAACAATCTGTCGGAAAAATGCAGTGCATTTACTGGAGACAATTGCAACACAAATTTTGGAGGAATCCAACGTGATGAAGCTGGAAAGAATGTGTTTGCAAATTTGAAGAGTTTGCTGCAAAACAAGACTCTGATCGGTGTGGGTTGCCCAGCACACATATTGAATAATTGTGCACACCATGGGGCAGGCACAATAGAAATTGACATTGAGAATATTATATTCAAAATCTACCAGTACTTTCACATTTACACTGTGCGCACTGAGAGCCTGAAGGAGTATTGTGATTTTGTTGAGATTGATTACAGAAGGATGCTCTCTTACAGCAAGACAAGGTGGCTGTCATTGTTCCCAAGCATTGAGAGGATGTTACAGATGTTTCCAGCTTTAAAGGCATATTTTCTGTCTCAGCAAAAGCCACCCATAGCACTCAAGAGTTTTTTTGAAAATGATTTTGCTGAAATCTACCTTTGGCACATGCACACAATCATGTCTGTGTTCCACACCCACATTCAAGAAATGGAACAGGAGAACATGTCCATTATGGAAGTGAAGAAGATATTAAACAATATACATACCATTCTTCTTCAACACAAGAGCAACAACTTCATGTTCCTTAAAGTTAAGGGACTACTGGCACAGAAGCGCAAAGATGGACTTGACAAAGGCTGTGACCAGTTTTGTGCAGATGTGCATGGCATGTACAGTGCATGTCTGGAGTATCTGGAGAAGTGGATGACTCCCATGGAAGAGTTCTCAACATTCACGTGGATGGATCTGAGTGAGCCACCAAACTGGAATGATGTGGAGGCATGTATCAGTTACCTTGGAGAGAAGGGGGTGGCAGTTGATGATGTTAAGTGTTTTGAGCAGGTCACCAATCTGATGAAATTCACAGAAACGTGCAACCATGATGAGGAGTTCAGTGGCCTGCAGGTACACCAGAAGTGGACCAAATATTTTGAAAAGGCAAAAAGCATTGCATGTTACTCAGAGCTACTGACAATTGTAAAGTTTGTCTTTGCACTTCCCTCTCACAATGCAAATTTTGATAGGGTTTTTTCACTAATGCAAAGCCAGTGGACCAAGGAGAGAAACCAGCTCTCCATAGAGTCACTAAAGGAGATTCGACTAGTTCAGTACAACTTCAAAGACATGTCTTGCAAAGACTTTTATGCTTATTTGTTAAGCTATCGAAAACTGCTAGGAAAGATCAGCTCTACAGCAAAATATTGATGGGCTGACAAGGAGGATGAAGAAGAGAAGCAGGATGAAGAAGAAAACTAAAGATGAAAAGTCTAGATTCTTTTTGTTTAAGTTTTTTTGTATTTGTGAGACTCTTCTCTTATTTATTTTATTACATTTAAGAGATATATTGTTGAAGCTGGAACAGAATAGTTCATATTTAGAACAATATTTAATTATTTATTTGAAAAGTCTAAGAGAGCTATTATTTTGTTATAAGTTTTTACAGATTTCATTTTATTTTATTACAGAGGTTAATTCTGCACCATTGAAGTATAATAAATAATGTTCATCAACCACCAAGAAGCTTGTCTGAATTCGTCTGGAGGCCGTGCCGATCGTCCTCTTTTTTGGAAATCAAAATATGGTCACCCTAGTTAAACCTCAAATATGAATTGATGCTGACTCTAGTACTTTGATTCTACATTAATGTTAAAATATAAACATAAATTGTATATTAGACAGACAATAAAATATGTTTAACTACATTTGTCGCTAAAAGTTAATACTCCCAGATTTCTTGTGATGCATAAATATTCTTATATTTATTCACATTATAGACATAAAATTTATATTATTATATAAACATAACAAATTTATATTAAAATATAAACATAACAAATTTCCAGTGTACATTGACAAAACCATTACCTTTACCTACAAGCACCATCTACAAGAACATTTCTTGAGAAGGCAGGCACTGTATCTCATGATATTTTACTACATTTACCATATGGTCAGACTGCTTTTCACATGCAGTTACCTACTGTATATTATTACATTTAATTTAAAAAAAGAACTTGACATTTAATTTTCACCTTGAACAGCACTAAATTATTGTTGACACTGCTGTTTTTTTTAATTAAAGTTAACAAGAAGCTACAGCCATGAACATAGATATAAGTTAAAAAATAACAATCAACATAACTAGTAAAACAACTCCCTCCACAGTACCCAAAATAAAAGAATCAAAATTCATTCACTCCATGCATGACAGGGAGAAATGCACATCAGGCACAGCAAGCCCGAAAGCTGACAAGACACAAAGAAAAAAGGGACAAATTAGAAATGAAGACTGAGAAGGCACTCTGGACCTCTAGTCAACCAGCTCCCACCCATACACACCTCTTAAAATTGGAGCCAGATGATCCATTGATCCATACTGCTGACAGGAAAAGTAACACCAGAGGAAAGAAAGAGAATTTCCAGAAATGAACAGAGAATGAATCAGAAGATTTCCAGTGAAGCTAGGAGTAATTTAGCTCTTACCATAACCCAGAACAAGTAACCTGTGCTGGACAGGTCAGGTCAGGCAAGAGCAGAGAGCTTCAGAAGAAAGAATGTATTAGGCAACAACCAGAGAGAATAGAAGATAGGCATATCAAAAAACAGAGACTGTATGTTGCTGGTATATTTTAGGCATGAATTCTGTAATGTGCAGTAGGGATCCACTTTCTCCTGCTGCTGAATTCCTTCTGTGTGGCAGGGTGTCATTTAACCCCCTAGCAGTACTACACCCTACTTCTGCATCCAATCAACAGTGATCAAGGGACCCTACACCTCATAGGGGATATCTCCCTGCAGGCTCTTCATACCTGATGTTTATATCAATAAGCAAGAAAGAAGAGCAAGTGTTCTTTCTCACTTTATTTATCCCTTAACTGTTTATTCTGTGTAGTGGAATTGCAAATTGCATGAAATGTAATAACACTGAACTCTAAGCAAAAACATAAGAGTAAAATTCTGTTACGTAAAAGTAATAAATACAATGCACAGCCTACTACAAAACTTCAAAAATCAAAGTTCTTTCAATTTGATCGAGTTATAATTTAAGACTGTGAAAGAATAAAAATAGGACAAAAACCTCTAGCAGAAAAGGGGACCAAAATATATAGATCTGGCCCCTAACTGACAGCAGAAACGGTTACTAGCACACAATTGCCTTGCATAATGTTATTGCACTGTTGAAAATTCTATTCCTTTCATAATAATAATGCATTTGATTACAAGAGTGGACATATTCAAAGCATCTTTACATAAGAAAGATACCATGGAAGTTACAGATATACAAAATCTTGTTTTATTTACATTTAAATACACAAGAAAGGAATTAATAGTTAGAACTGAAAATACAAACAAACAAGACAAAAAAAAACCTTAGCTGCTCAAATAAGCTTAATTAACTGTTTTGTAGATGTGGTAGGGTGCACTTCTCTCAAAAACATAGTCCCCTTTCTGTGCAACAAGGTTCATTTTATGGATGCCCAACTCCAATTCCACTTAATGCACACAGCCATTTCTCTGCTATTGTTCCTCTGGAATATAGTCCAAAGAGTCACAGCCCGCAGCTTGTGCTTCCTGGTTCAGATGGCTTGAGATCAGTCAGTCCTAAGGCTGCTACTGGGATCCACTTTGTCCTGCTGCTGAATTCCTTCTGTGTGGCAGGGTGTCATTTAACCCCTTAGCAGTACTACACCCTACTTCTGCATCCAATCAACAGTGATCAAGGGACCCTACACCTCATAGGGGATATCTCCCTGCAGGCTCTTCATACCTGATGGCTATATCAATAAGCAAGAAAGAAGAGCAGGTGTTCTTTCTCACTTTATTTATCCCTTAACATCTTCTGGCTACATGCCAAATCATTATTCTTAATGGAAACATTAAGTCTTTTAAAAATAATTATATAATTGTCATTATAATATGAGAAAAGATTCAAGCAGAATTTATTGGCAATAAATTTAATTGCACTAATTTACAGCTGGCAAGCTGATGTTTGTGCCACCCAGAGCTTCCCACAAATGTCTAGATGGGCCAACATAACTGACATTTATAAAATACAAAATGATAAAATAGCTGAGGTTTAGTGCTCTTACAGGAGGGAAAGCAGAAACATGGAAAGTCAGTACCTCTAAAGGTTAATAGCGTATGCTTTAAAATTTAGGGAGATGGCTAAATTGAAAACTGTGAATATATATGTACATATATTAAGAACCAGAAGAACCTAACTAAAAAGATTGCTTAAAGAAGTTTTCTTGCCAAGTCTTTCCTTTATTTATCAACAAAATTCAGACCCAAAAGTCTGGCTACCATAATATTGTAAAATGCCTAATAATCATGTGTAAACTGTTGTGTCCATGTAAACTAGAAACACAAAACTGTACTGTCCACTCGAAATGGTGTCACCCATGAAAAAGCATAATGAACTAATTTTAACAAAATAATGCCAAAATTAATGAAGTATAAAACAAAGTCTAACATTATATAGACCGTCATGATAATGTGTGTTTGAGAACATAAATAATAAAGAGCAGAACAGATACAATAACTAACCACATGGATGAAAATCCCTGACATTACAGACAGGCAGACTGTAAAAGAAGAAGAGAAAAAAGCATCACAACCATTTTGTCTATTTGTTTTCTTGTCTTGGTGAATGCTATAGTGATAATAAAAGGAGCAGGATGGAATCAAATAAGATAATAAAAGATTCCTTCTTCCATGCAGTCAGTCAGTCAATCATTGTCCAACCCGCTATATCCTAACACAGGGTCACGGAGGTCTGCTGCAGCCAATCCCAGCCAGCACAGGTTGCAAGGCAGGAACAAACCCCAGGCAGGGCACCAGCCCACCGCAGGGCACACACACACCAACTAGGGACAATTTAGGATCGCCAATGCACCTAACCTACATGTCTTTGGACTGTGGGAGGAAACCAATGCAGACATGGGGAGAACATGCAAACTCCACACAGGGAGGACCTGGGAAGCAAACCAGGTCTCCCAACTGTGAGGCGGCAGCGCTACCACTGTGCCACTGTGCCGCCCTTCTTTCTTCCATTAGTCTTCAAATTGTCATAATTTTCTTGTCTTGAAATATTCACCAGAACTTGGAAACAGGGTAAGGGGTACATCAGGTAAGCTGATTTATGTTTTCTACTAAACAAAATGAAATTCTGCATTTTAATAGATTCTTGTTTATCATGGAGCTGGAAAGTGGCAACATGTTGCAGTCTGGATGGACATGCAGGTAAGAATTTAAATGTACTCTGTACGTGTGAGAATACTAATACCACCACTGCCACCACTAGTACTGCTACTACTACTAATACTTCTAAATTGGTCTATTGCTGGACAATTGGTCTAGGGATGGTGTTTTTGGTTACAGTCCAAATTGACTTCACCAGCCAAAGTGAATGATAAACATTAGGTAAGCAGTTCATCATGGAAGACAACCTAGTAGGGTTGCCAAAAAAGTTACCTAATGTCTGTTATTATGTCTTTAATAATTACTAGCAATGGTACCCATCAAAAATAGGCAATGGAATGACTTAAAAATATTTGCAATCTCTTGCCCTATGTGTACTTCCAGCACCTTTCTTCTCTATTTGCATGTGTTAATGTCTCTTAAGTGGCCCTTCATCTCTTGAGCACATTCCCATAACACCTGCATCTCAGACTCTGTCATCATTTTCATGTTCATCAAGGAAAAAATACAAAAAATTATAAATAATGTGCAATGGAAGTTCACACTGAAAATGTAAATTTGAAATGAACAAGTAAATTAAAAAATGCAATTGAATGGCACTAATAGGGCACTAATAAGATCCTTTTTAATGTTTTGCAGCCAACCACACAGTAGCCAGGTGAGTCCTGTCATAGAAGTCTAGATGCCACAGCCTCAGTGATCTTAGGTAGGCTGTGTATAACTAACTTTTGCAAGTTTGCAGTGATGTCTTGTAAGAACGTTACATAAAAAAACACAAAGAAAGTTTTGCTTGGTTAGGGTATTAGAGCACAGTCCTTGCTAATTTTATTGTACAATACAAGTTGCACCTTAGTCTCAATTTCCTTAGCTATTCATCTACAGTGCAGACCTTTATAACTTCTGTGGATGTGAATCTCTATGCTTTTTTTCAGGGTTCTTTCTTTAAGAAATGGATCTTTGTGTATCAGATAATGTTGTTTCAAGAGTCCTGATATGGAAACATGAATTATAAGCATATGATCATGCCTCAATCGATCCCATGTCTGTTGTTACACCATCCACCTCTCTTTGATTAGCAGCAGCAGTTACTCAGCCCTCACTTAGGAGTCTACTTGATATTTAAGTGCCTTTCATATTTTGTTCTAGTTCATGTTGAGTTTCTGCCCTAAAGTTGTCATGCCAAGACTTCATCTTTCAGCCTTGCAGTTTACACTGTGTGTATGCCCAAGTAATTTACTAAATTCTGGCTAAATCATTTTTGTTATTGCTTATATGCCATTGATACACATGTCTCCAAGTTTATCTATAGTCTGCCCCACATCATTAAATCCATCTTTAGAGAATTTATTTATTATCCTTCCATGCTTGCAAAGTCCTCCACGTCATAGGCTTCTGTGAAGGGAGAACATTAGAACTAGAAGTGTGAGTAACCCAAGCTCGCTTTACAGAATATTTGGCCAATGCTGAATATTAAAAAGGAACCCAGAGGGTTGCCTGCCACTTTAAATGCTAGCTGTGTCTAAGAATTTCAGGGATATCTGGGGCCACTTGTTGTAGTTCTTGGCAGACAATCCTAAGAGCTCCAGAGGACAGTCCTGACTCCAGATATGAGTGGAGAATATAATCCTGAATTGATCCCTTTCCAACACACCTCAAGTGGATTCTGAGTCAGTAAGGATGGCAAGAGCCTAATTGACAGTCTTCTTCCATCAAGAGAGATTAGAAGAGAGAACAGTGAGAAGGGAAATAACCATAAAAGGTACTTTGTGGAAGGCAAGTGGAGAAGCAATCCAACCTGGCACAGAGGGAGAAAGTTAAAAAGGGTTTTCTTCTCTTCTAACTGTTTTTGTGCCTTGTGTTCTCCACTGCTTATGTATTCTCCCTTTGCATTTATTTTTGTAACTCTTCTAAATACCGCCATCTCATAGGTGATTAGCTTTAGATGCCCAAGAGTGCATGAGAACCTAAGGTGGGAAACATAGAGTGTGCAGCAGCATGGCTCATATGTAGTAATTTCTTCTAAATTTGCACATTTCTTTTATATTTGCTTTACTTGGTGAGGTGGACGGCTGGGAATCCTACACAGCCGGGATGCCTGGAGGGACCAGGAGAGGGACAAGGCCTCCCCTGGGCCATGAGAGAGCAGTTGCCCTGGTCTGCATGTGTGTTAAAGTGTGTGTTTTGGGACTTCTGGCAGTGTCTGTCTGTGTCCGGGCTTCTTTCACATTGTAAACTAATGAGAATGTAAATAACATAAAAGATTTTGGGGCTTCAGCCAAAAGACCCTGTTTAATGTGAAAAAAGTGAACCAAAAAACAAAAGGAGAGATGCGTATAGCACAGAGAATGGACACATTGCTAAATCTGTTACACCTTTACACCTTGATTATTGTGTTCTTATCCTGTTGTCTTTAACCTGTCACTCAAATAATGCTGATTTCATTAACATTTACTTTTCATAGTTTCTCTGTTAAGCAAACATTCTAATAGGATTTTTTCTCCACTTAAATCGTACACACTAATATTTTCCTTGTTATGATTGTTTCATTAGTCATGTATTTTAAGTGCTAAGAAAAGTGTTTGCCAAGCAAAAGATTAACTGCCATTACCAAAGCAACCTTAATCATGTGGCATGTTGACAGACCCCCTGGGGCTTCTTGTCCCATCTGTTTTATGGTGGCCGGCCTGTCCTTTGATCATTTACATATATCAAAATATTCTAACTTTTTTGTTGCTGGCAGGCATCTACTCATGGAGTGTAGCGAGAAGGATATAATTTATGATTCAGTGGCAAAAAGAGTTATTTCATTTAATTATTTTTTTGTGATCAATTTTTTATTGAAACACAAGATAACTAAAGGCAAGCCAATTAAAAAGTGAATATTGCAACCAACAGTGCCAAAAAAGACAAGACAAGACAAGACTTTTAATCCTGCAACAAGACGTGATCTTTTGAAGAGAGACACTTGCATGTCCAGCGAGACGAGACATTGTGCCAAGAGATTTAACAACGCCTGGGGCCGGAAATAGAAGACAAAGAGTAGATGACAAAGTAAAACGTCGTAAAGAGGTTCAAAAACGTTGGCGCAATACACATGCAGAGCAGGTTAGAGATAATGAAAGTACTAAAATTCAAAAGTCTCAAAAAAGTGATAATAAAGATCGCATTAGCACAAAGAAACAGAAATTATTACTCGGTGAAATAATGGAACAGTGAAAAGAGATTGAATATATTGTTTAGATTTAAACTTTAAGTCAGAGACTTGTAGATTGTCTAATTTGTGTTGCCATCAGGGAAAAGTAGTGTTTCTTCACAATGAAGGGGCATATCCACAAGAATTAAAAGATTTGTTGTTTGGTGAAAGTGAAATCCACATACGCTGTCACACTTGGGTCACAGAGTTGCACAGATACACAGGAGATTTTAGAGACAGAAATGTTACTCACACACTTCAAACAAACATAAGTCTCTTTCAGGAGTGAATCAAGCTCCATGTGTAGTCGGAGGGGACAGTTCTGTCTCTCAGTTCACTTCATAGGGATGCACATCGGGAGCATGACCCCCAATAGGAGCAGAGGATGTCTAGGGGAGAAGAGAGACAAGGCAGTGAGACAAAAGGACAGCTGCTCTACAGGCTTTTAAATATTTGAAGTGCTGCGTGAGATGCAGATCACGCGGCATGGCAGCAGCAGCAGCAAGCCAACAGCTGATTGAGCAAAGAGGAGGTAAAAAAAACTGTACTTTTTTCCCATTGTATCACCGTTTAAGAGGGGGTTTCGGAGGAGCGACCGCGTCTCCTTGGAGTGCGTTCAGCCCCCCTCTTCACAACACGAGCATCAGAGATGCGAAGTGGTGTGTTGCACAGGCGGGAGGGGGGTTGTTTAAGCAAAGCGAGTAGGGGGCAAAGCCCCCTAATATATTATATAACAAAGTAATACACAAACATTGACAAGTAGTGAGATAAACGTCTTCACAGATGGGAATTTATCTTTAGACAGGAGAAAAATGGCAGTGGTGCCAGCTATAAAGTGAGTGTGGTGGAAGGGGCGGGTCTAGAAGTGATGTCATGTTCCCGCAAGATGTTGGTTCCTGGATCTGCAGAGGGAAGGAGAGAAATGTTACAAAACAGTGCCAACCCTTGGCTTGGGGTGAAATTACAAGTTGGCAGGACCTGAATTTGTCTCTTTGCCACATGTGTGTGACAGGGACCTAGACAACCAGGTTTTAATTGACTCAGCTGAAGAAGACCAGGTCTCGATTGATTTAATTGAAACACAACTGATTCGATATGAGGACAGTTTTTTAATTTATGCAGAAAAAAGTTTGACAGAGATTGCAAGTGACTTAGGTGGCACAGTGACTCAGTAGTTAGTACTGTTGCATACAGCTCCAGGAACCTGTGTTTCATTCCCAGCCAATTCCCTGTCTGCATGGAATTTATGCATTACACCCATGTCTGGATGCCTTTTCTGCAAGTACTGTAGGTCTCTCCCACATTTCAAAGGCATACTGTACATTACAGGTTAGGATGAAATGGTCCCATTCTGCATTAGTTCCTTCATGAAACCCAATACTTCTAATTCCCCACATCCTATTACAAAATGAGCAGGTTCAATAAGATCTTTCCCATATTCCAAAGACATGCTGTACAGTACATATTAGGTTGATATAGTCAAATTCTGAATTAGTTCCTACCTTAAAACTAATACAGTACTTAAAAATCCCCCAAATCCTGCAATAAATTTAGTAGATTTAAAATATGGAAGGATAGGTACAAGATGTCTTGGCAATCTGCTGCCATCTGCTGGAAAGATTAAACACTTAATCTACTTGATCTTTGACAAATCTTTCTTTGATCATTGAGAGATCTCAATGCATTCATATTTTTTTTCTTAGGTTTAAGACATTTTTCTTATTAATGTTATATATTTTCCTGAGGTTTTTAGAAACAAATGTCAGTTTTACTTGTTTTAGTGTTTTCAAATTGGTAAATTTTGTCTTGACTGTTTTATTTTTATACAATGCTATTCCTGGTGGATTACGTGATCGGGACTGTCATGGCTTTGACATCTTCCATCTTCTGGTATAAATATGTCAGCTATTGACAGGTTCAATATTACTTGGTGGATCAACTTTTTTAAAAAGCAATTCTTAAAATTTGTTTCTACTTCCAACTTTCAAATAAAGTTTAGAATTCTGTGCTGCTTTGGTTTTCAGCTCATAATTTTGTAATTAAACAACAAGACACTCTAGTCCCCAAACCCATTTTTTTTGGCTTTGTCCTTTTGGTTAATCTCAGACTATCCATTTCTCTCATGCCATTAATTTCAAATCCTGGTCATTTTTATCTTCTGTAGACTCAAAATCTGTCAGGTTTTACTTTGCCCTGATTGCTGCCATTTAAGTTTAATAAGACAAGAATCTTTAGAAATAGCTGTTCACTTAAAAGTTCTTTTTTTTATTAGTAAAATCTAGAATTCAGTATCTAACATGATAAAGAAAGAGTTGTTTACAATTTCCTCTGTTAAATCTGCTGACAATAAGTCTACCTAAAGCACCTAGCCATGATATAACACTTGTGGATAAAATGAGCTATTTCGGTGAATTGCTTATCTTTGTAGCTGGGTTATAATGCTGATTATTCTATTAGTAACATCTATGTGGTAGGCTGTACAATAATAGGAGTCTGGATTCAAGACCTGTCCAGTCACAGTGTTCAATTTGCACATTTGTCCTTTGTCTGAATGGATTTTTGTGCAGATATTCTTTTTTTATTTCCACATACTGAAGGCACACATGTTAGGCTGACGGAAGATATTGTGGAACGTGACCCGGACACAGACAGACGGACATCGTTTCTCACCCAACACACTTTTATTATATACAACTATTTACAATTACTTTACGTGCACCCCCAGTGCCTCCAGCACCGACCCCCCAAAGTCCAGGCCTCACAGTCCGATTGCCTTTCTCCTGGCTGCCTCCAGTCCTCTCTCCAGCTCCGTCCTTCGTCTACCCGACTTCCACTACTGAATGAAGGGAGGCGGCCCCTTATATAGGAACCCGGATAGGGCTCCAGCTGCTTCACGCCCCAGTGTGGCGGAAGTGCCGGCTGCGTACCAGGAAGCCCTCCGGGTGTCCCCTGTCTTCTTTCCCCCAGCACTTCCTGGTGTGGCGGAAGAGCTGGGCTCCAGGTTTCTTCAGGCACTGGGGCGTCGCCTGGCGGTGGCCACAGGCCCCTACAGGGTTGGGCTTCCAAGCCCTCTACCCGTGGCCCCCAACACAACCAGGGCGGTCGCCCCCTCGCGGTCTGGAGGAGGTACAAGCCCTTCTCTGGTCCTCCTGGGCGTCCCGGCTGGGCTCCACCCCCAGCCGGATGCCACAATATTAAACTACTCTGGTGTGTAGGAGTGTGGGAGTGTATTGTGAGGCTCCTTGTCTGAGGATGGTTCATGCCTTTCACTCATTTCTGCCAAGGTGGAAAAAAGGATAGGTGGATGATAGGTGTGGCAGTATAGTTACTGGTGGGAAAATATGCAGCAAAATGAATGGACTGTTTGAATCATTACATTATTTCCCCAACCCTTTGTTCTGACAAATACATCTTGCGACCAGTATTAGAGTGACTATACTGGAAAAAGTGGGTTTTGAAAATAAATTTAATTAGTTACCATTAATGTAATATCCTTGAAGTAGATCTGTCCAGGGTTTCTTCCTACCTTTCCTTCTAAAACCCCTAATCAAACTGTGACTCTGTTCATGACAAAGCAGTTTAAAAAATTACTGACTGACTGAGCTTTATGTATTGTGCTGTAAGTCATAACAATGAGGTCAGTATGATTTAAATAAATAGAACATATCTATACATTATTGATTGGAAATATATCTCCCGTTTGTTAGATGACAGAACACAGTAACCAAATAGAATAAATTTAGCTGATCACAAAACTTTAAATGCTACTGAAGGCTTACATTTTGCACATTGGAAGGAAAAAGGAACAAAAGATGAAATAGCATCTAAAGAAAAAAATTGATGGCTATTAAATACATAAAGAAATAGAAAGGGCAATATATATGACAGATGTACAAAAAGTTATTGATGGATGGGTGCTGCTCTTTTGGTGACAAGTCTGTTCATCTCCGCCACTGTCTGAGTTTTGTTGAACTTTTTACTTGTTTGGATTAATTATTAAATTCTAGGATCATTTTTCTGCAGTAAGACATTTTTTGCTTAATTTGTCAACTAGTCACATGAAAGTGTAACAACAGTTACTTTCACAGGTTTCTGGTGTCTTTCTTCTTTTTTTTTTGTTTCTCATTTCAAACACCTTTGCTGGCTTTTAAGCCTACTTGCTGTATTTTTTTTCCCTAGGGGTGCCTCTAACCTGGAGAAGTGACTTTTTATGAGTGACACCACCACGCCGGAAACACGTAAGCAACATTGCACCTTGTTATTTTCTATTTTGTGGTTGTGTGTGTGTAGACATATTGCTGTCAGTTTTTTATACTTGTTTTCAGAAATAGTAGTCAAGACACGTGGAGTTCACCCCACCGGGCCGAGACAAGACCCCCGGTGTTGTAGAGCTTCCAGGAGTAGTTCTAATAAAAGAAGTCCCACAAGCTCATTAACAAAGGATGAGCTAGACAGGCAGAGATCACTTTCATCAGCCTATGCAAATGAGGTATTGCCTTTCATGAAAGTTTAACACCCATTATTATTATCATTATTATTATTATAATTATTATTACTTTCTTCTGTCTTTCTTATTTTATTTTTTTGTTTGTCATTTCAGTCACCTCTGCTGGCTTTCCAGCCTATTGGCTGGTTTTTTCCCTATGGGTGCCTGCAATCTGGAGAAGTTCCATGCGTGAGAAGTGAATTTCTAGACCTGACACCACCAGGAAGGCAACACATAAGCCATGTTACATCTTGATAGTTTCTTTGTAATGACCGTGTGTGCAGTCCTATTGCTGTCAGTTTGATATGTGTTGGGCTTCCTCAGCCGGGGATATGTGCTGTATACACTACCTGTCTAAACTTTTACAACACCTCATTTTTATGGAATTGCACCCAGTGGCACAATGGCTGAGAAAAAAAATAAGTCAAGGAATTTTGTAAAAACTTTTATTCACATATTCACAAACTTTTCTTCTGGCTCTGTTGGATCTCTTCCTATCAGAGTATGTTCCACTTTCCAATTGCCTTTGGATTGTCTGGGACAGAAGTACTCACTGTCACTTTGATATATATATGTTTTTTTCACCATTTCTCTAAATGAAAGACCTTACTTCTAAGGATAATAATGCTCTGCCTCATTCCATCCATCATCCAACCCGGTATATCCTAACTACAGGGTCATGGGGTTCTGCTGGAGCCAATTCCAGCCAACACAGGGCGCAAGGCAGGAAACAAACCCCAGGCAGGGTGCCAGCTAACTGCAGGGCGTACACATACAAACCCACACACCAAGCACACACTAGGGACAATTTAGAATCACCAATGCACCTAACCTGCATGTCTTAGGACTGTGGGAGGAAACCGGAGTACCTGGAGGAAACCATTGCAGACACAGAGAGAACATGCAAGCTCCACACAGGGAGGACCCGGGAAGCGAACCTGGGTCACCTAACTGTGAGGCAGCAGCGCTACCCACTGTGCCACCATGCTGGCCCACTCTGCCTCATTTCATTAGTTAATTGTCTTTTTGTTGCCATTATCTCCGGAATGTACAACTTTCTACAGTGTAATATTGTCCAACTAGCACTTTGCAGGGTGTAGTGACACAATCAGTTCCAACTCCGCCTTAACACTGACAGAGGGTTTTGAAATAGTCAACTGAAATTGGGACACCTGTGCAAATTGTTGGTTCAACATAAAAGGTTTAGTTTACTTATGTCAATTGCTGCAAAATATCCTTAAGTTGTAATCTATTAGTTGTCCCCTGAAGAAAGCACTTTTGTATTATTCTGAATTTCCCTTTCCTTTCAGTTTTTGCAAATTTTGTGTGGATGTGTGTGTGTGTGGGGAGGTGGGATTGGCGGGGCTCTTATTCCTGTTTGTTTAATATGTGATTTTTCTCAGTTGGGCTTATCTGTTGGATGTTAAACAGATGTTTGGGAATAGTAATCAAAATCATCAGGCTTTGTTCTATCATCCTGATGCTCAATCCCAGTATTATGAAGCTTCTTGGATTGGTTGTGAAATACAATATTCCACTGTTCCATCATATGTGAAAGAGTTAATTAGGCAGGAACAGAGAGGGATAAAACACACCTTGAAGTTTTTCTTCCAAAGCCTCGATAGGTGTCTGAAGCAGATATGCCTCCTTCCTTTCAACCTATCTATTAATATCCACTACTGTGGCTGTGGTGCAGCCTTCAGAAGGACTTGGGGTTGGCTTCCTCATCTGGGGTTGTCTGCTGTATACACTACCTGTCTAAACTTTTAAAACACCTAATTTTTATTAAAATATGCCCAGTTTAGTGTCTTCCTTTTTCATAAAATCAAAGCATAGAAGAAATAAACAATGACAGAGAAAAAATAAGTCAAGGAATTTGGTGCAAAATTTTATTCACATTATTGATTCATCAAAGTAGCCACCTTTGGCTGATATAACTGCCAGAGACTGGTAACCCTTTGGATTAAGCTCTTCTTCAAGCTGCTGTGCTGTGAGTCCCCTATCATGCAAGCTGGTTACCTTCAGAAACTTGTCTTCTGATTGGTTTGTGACTTTGGCTCTGTTGGATCTCTTCCTATCAGAGTATGTTCCACTTGTCTTTGGATAGTCAGAGACAGACGTCACTGTCTCTTGGATTTTTTTTTTTTTTACCATTTCTCTAAATGAAAGATCTGCACTTCTAATAATGTAATAATGTTGTGTCTGATTTCAAGAGTTAATTGCCATTTGTTGTCATTATCACCGGAATTTACAACTTTCTACAGTGTAATATTATCCAACTAGTACTTCACAGGATGTAGTGACACAATCAGTCCCAACCCGCCTTAACACTGACAGAGGGTTTTGAAGTAATCAGCAGAAGTTGGGACACCTTTGCAAATTGTTTCGTTCAATTTGCAAGGTTTAGTTTACTTCAATTGCTGCAAAACATCCATAGGTTGTAACCTATTAGTTGTTCCCTGAAGAAAGCTCTTTTATAATATTTTGAATTTTCCTTTCCTTTCAGTTTTTGCAAACTTTAAATTTAAACCTCTGGCAGTTTACTGCTTACCCTTTCACCATTTTTGGTCTTTCATTGCATTTCAACTCATGAAATCTGAAAAAAAATTGGAAAAACGAAGGTGTTCTAAAACTTTTGACCAGTAGTGCATTAAATACGTTTTCGTAATTAGTGGCCAAGACAGGTAGGGCTTGCCCCACTGGGCTGAGGCATGACCACAGTATTGTAGAGTTTCTGGGAGTAGTTCTAATAACAGCGATTTTCTAGGTGACCCCACCAGTCATACCTTAAACCGTACTATGACAGTGACAGTGACGGTATGGTCTCATTCCTGTTTATTTGATATGTGGTGGATTTTATCAGCTGGGCTTGTTTGCTGCACGTTAAACAGCTGTTTGGGAATAGTAGTCAAAATCATCAGGCTTTGTTCTGTCGCCAATCTCAGTATCGTGGACCTTCTGGGATTGATTGTTCCCTGGTAGAAGAATTCCGCAGAAGAACAACTGTACAACCTATGTGACTGGGAAAAACCACATCTTTAAAGACTGTGTGAATAAAATTAAAACAAAGGAGACAACAGTGATTCGCATAGACTTGGGAGAAGAAGATGAAGAGGAGAAATAAGAGGTGGTAAGTCCTGCACTTTTTTTGACACCAGTGGCAATAGTTAAAACTGGGACACCAAGCACAGTCCCTGAAGATGGCGAAAATAAAATCCATAAAGAAGACACAATATTCCCATTCTCCCTGCCCAAAGAAGAGTTGGATAGAATAAAAGAATTAGACAAAAATGTAGAAGGGAGATTACAAACTACAAGAGTACAAGCAAAAGAAATCGAAACAATCTTTGAAGACACACCAAGCATCTCACTGATAGGTAGTTGGTCAGAACCAGAAAAGATTCAGCAAGAATGGTATGATGTGTCAAGAAAAGAAGAAAAGGTAGAACTGGAATCCTAAACACTTGTGCAAGAGAAAGGTGCCATGGAGGAAGGTTCCCAATTTCTCCAGAGAGAGGCAATTAAAACCTTTTAAAAACATATATCAGGGAGAATAACAAAAAGAGCGAAAGAAAAATGGTGAAAGAAGAAAGAAACAAAAGCAGAGAAAGGAAACTACTAGGCACAATCCAATGGGAAATCGGCTCCATTAATGTAAGAAGCATAAAAAAGACAAAGAAGGGAGGTGATATATAGTTCTTAAGGGACAGTGGATTCATACATAATCTGCGCAATTCCTTTCTCCGAAAGTTATAACCAGTATGAAGAAGGATGTGAAAAAGGGAAAGCTTTTTTCTCCAGTACTAACCTAAATAGAAACGCAGGTATTAGGATTATCATCGAAAACAGGGAGTTGTCAGCAGAGAGTCCAAAGGTCCTAGTACAGGGTAGGGTGATAAGTATTAGCATCCAAACAGTACAAGGGGAAGAAGATTAGATAAATCCTCAAGAATATTAAAAACTCTCTTGGACAACCATAACCAAGTTTTTTAAAAAAAAGAAGAAGGACATACTTGGAAGGGAGGAAGAGGAGAGAAGAAGTCAAGAACAATTATAAGACATAATGCAATCAGAGGTACAATAAAAGTTGCAGCGATATCTAAGAAAGTACAGGACAGTAGACTCAAGTGGTATGGACATGTGATGAGAAGAGACCATGAATATGTGGGTAAAAGAGTGATGGGAATGAAGTATAAGGGAAGAGAAAGAGATGGAGGGAGGCCAATATGGAGGTGGATGGATAGAGTACAAGAAGATCTGAAGGAAAAGGGTTTGACTGAGGAGGAGTTACAGGACCAAGCTGTATGGAGAAGATTCATCAATCTCATTGGCCCCACATAGAAGTGGGTAAAGATGAAGTAGATTGAAGATTTGAGTAGATTGATTTTACTGAGCAAGCACAATGCTTAAATCAGTTTTTGATACAGGAGAGATTTTTTTGTTCAAAAGAATATGGAGAATATTTAAAAAAAATTACTAAATCTTGGGCCAGATAATCTTAGTGGAAGGCAGTTAAATTTTTTATAGGGTATGTCTGTCTGCCTTTTTTGTCCTCTTAAGTGAATTCAGGCTCTGACATCACTGACAATGAAATCATTTAAAAAACTTAAAGAGGAGGCTAACAAAGAAAAATTGGAATGTTTTAGATGGACTTCATTTTCTCTGCCAGCCTAAGAGAGGAACATAGGACACCACTGTTACTTTGCTTCACCTTTTGTATAATCACTTAAAGGGCATCAAGACTCTTCAGAGTCTCCTCTGTTTTGTAGACTTGCCATCATCATTTAGTGCCACTCTGCCCCACCTTCTTGCACAGAGATCTCTCTATTATATAAAAAAAACTTGGGCCGAGATAAGACCTGTTTATAGAGACGAGACGTGACCTTCTCAGAAGGACACTTTCGTGTCCGGTGAGACTAGACTTTGTGCCAAGAGATTTAACCATGCCCGAGGCTGGAAAAAGAGTAGATGACAAAGTAGAACGTTGTACAGAATTCAAAAACATTGACGTGATATATGTAGAGATAATGGAAGGAGGAAAATTCAAAAGTCTCATAAAATGAGAGTAAAGATCGCATTAACGCAAACAAATGGAAAATATTACTCAGTGAAATAACGGAACAGCGAAAAGAGATTGAATAGTGTTTGAGGATCTCTGATGGAGAAGAGAGACAAGACAGTGAGACAAAAGGACAGCTGTTGTATAGGCTTTTAAATGTTCGAAGCGCTGCACGAGATGCAGATCACGTGGCACAGCAGCAGCAGCAAGCCAGCAGCTGATCTATCAAAGAGAAGTTAAAAAAAATATTGTATTTGTTTCCCATTGTATCACCGTTTAAGAGGGGTTTTGGAGGAGCAACCCCATTTCCTTGAGATGCATTCTGCCCTTCTCTTCACAACTGCATGTAGTGCAGGCGGGTTGGTGAACAAAGTGAGCAGGGGGCAAAGCCTCCTAATTTATTATATATTTAATTTAGATTTCAATTTGGTAGGGTGGCCAATTGAACTTTTAAGGGAGAGGACTCTGAAGAGTGAAAGTCAATGGCCATCTAACAAGCTGTCCTCCCCATTAGTGCTACCTTCTTTCACCTCTTTTGTACATCCTCTACACAAATGGTTGTCACAGTTAACTTGAAAATTGGTTCATCTTAAAATCTGCTGATGCCTCTTTGATTGTTGCCAGCTAAATGAGAATCAAATCAGTTAAAATTATTGGTTTGCAGTTGATCTGTCACTGAACTGTATTACAAATTTATTAAAAAGAAGACTGACTCAATTCTGTTAGATGGTAGCCATCCTCATTCATCTCTATTTTTCCAAAATATTACTTGATTACTTCATCCTGTGTGTCCACATTAGACTGCTTGGCAGAAAATGTGGTAGTTTGGTCAATCACAAACAAGCAACTTGTGTCATAACATTTTGAGGTGCCTTTCTTTGAAGAAAATGAATGTCAAAGCACTCTATGACCTTCACTATGTGAAACATAGTTCACATTTTTGCTCAGCTTGATGGTTTTCTTCCCCATGGTATTGAAAATCAATGTAGTAATCCAATTATACTTTACAAAAAAAGGGAACACTGTTTCAATTAAAATTATGTACATGTAAATTCAGAACCTCTTATGTGGCGAAAGAAAAGCATTTCATGCTGGACAATATGACATCAGAAATACAAAGAATGGGAATACTCCTTCAGACAGTGAAGACTTTCTATAGACTGGCTTTATTAACTGTCTGAAGATGGCACAGACCAAAAGCATCATCTTGACAGGAGAACTTTAAAACAAAACCACAAACTAATCATGATGGAGGACATCATCTAGGCAGTTACAGTATATAAATCATTTAAACCACCAGTCCTGCAATAGATTTTTCAAGAAGTGAAGAATATAAAGGACAATAAGGATCAAGACTGAGACTGAACTCCTGCAAAGCAACCACCATGACATCACCCTGCACTACACTGCATGTATGTATCATATCCCATTTCCCAATCCCAATTGTTTTTTAGAAATCTGTTCAGAAGGGTTTTGATGGTAAACAAATATGTATTTGTTAGAGAGGGTGATTACAAATGGGCCTAGATTCACTCAAATCATCCTAGAATAAAAAAACCATAATAGCATTATTCCAAACTTACTAAAGAAAACAATCAAAGTTACATAAACTAAATATACATATGCAATGCAAATAAAATAATCAAAAAAATAATTTCTAAATGGCTAAATAGGTGCAGCAGAAAAGGCTATAAGAAAGAAAAGGCTAAAATAAAGACAGGTAGAAAATGAATGCTATTATCATAATTTTACATTTGGTTCATATCTATATCCAAGGCACATTACAAATCAAAATACACATACAAATACAGTACAATTTTTTTTAACTACATATATTTTTATAATTTTACAAAACTCAGATTGAGCAGCTTACTCAGGGCTATTCACTAAGTCTGAGGCTGACAAAAAACTGCCAGGTTTCTGATTTTCAGTTCAGTTGCTTACCCAGTATGCCACGTTGTCTGAAAACAATCGATAAATACACAAGATCTTTGACAAAACAAAAATTATGAGATCGACATGGCTTTGTCAGACAAAGTCACTAAATAATGAAAACTGATAAAAAGAAGAATATTTTAGGGAACCACACAATAATAATGAAATGTCTCTTGTTTAAATATGTGCAGCACTTGTTCAAATACAGTTTGTTGGAAGATTGGAATGTAAAATGGTGGAAAATGGAGAAGAACACAGACAAATATTACATTAAATTTACTAAATAACAGTTCATGGGAAGAGGTTAAAAATCTTGATAGACAGAAACAGGCAATTGATACCAAGTGACAAAATGGAAAGGACAAAATTAAAGTCTGTAAAACACCGGATTTTAATAAGATGGGGCACTAAAGGTGATTAAATCACCAAGGCCAGATGGCAAGTAAATAATTTATATGTACTCCTGTGTAGTCATTAGAAAAATAAAATGTTTTTGCAATTTTGAAAAATGGTAACAAATCAAATCAAGCTAATAAAAGTCCAGGAAGTATAGCAGATCATTTTTTTGGGTTAGATATATCTAATCAATAACAAAATATTTTAATGAAACTGTATGGCTTTGGCAAAAGTATCTATAGTCAGATTAGCTTCGAAGAGTTTTAAATCTGTAAAATATGCAATACATTCAAAGAATAACATACAGTTTTACTAATATGGATTCTCTGAAAGCATTTGACCCAATACATGATGAAGGTTACAATAAAAACATTGTACTTAGTGGTTATCAGTAAGTAAAAAGCATTGCATGTAGAAATGCAAGAACAGAGATTTTTTTCTTTTATTAATTTTATTGTAATCATTCCATACAAATGAATCGATTTTTACAAAAAGTAGGATTGAGAACAAGTTGACCCCCACCCCTGAGAGAGAGAGCATGACCAATTGGGTAAAACTTAAGGCTTGTAAACATACCTAAATTGATGAGTTTGATAGGCAATAGAGATGAATGGAAAAGAAAAAGAAATGAGGAAATAATTGCTTCCTCGGTGCTTTAAAAGCTTATTCTAAAATATTATTGATTAGATCCTGCCATCTTTCTGAAAAAAATCTGTACAGATCCTCTAACTGAGTATTTGAATTTTTCCAATTTCAGATAGTATAAAACATCGGTTTTCCACTGACTTAAAAGAGATTTAGGATTCTTCCAGTTTAGAACAGAGAATTTTATAGAAAGGCACCAGTAATATAGCGGGTTTCGATAAAGAATGGATGAATGGATGGCACCAGTAATGGCGCACTGCATGATAACGTGCAGTGAATACACTTGACTGAAAGCGTTCTAGCTATTCTTATGCGATCAGCATCTCTTTGTTGTTGCTGGATAGCATTTTGTTTCGTCTCATTTGCCATTGCAGTTCTGGCACATTTGACCACTGATTGCCGACATGAATTAGCCTCTTCCTCAGTCTTATTTGTGCTTGCGATTCTCTTTCGCTCAGTATCGGCCTGTCTTCGTTATATGGTCTGTTCTTTGCTCTCAGTTGCTCGAGCAATTTTCTTTTGCACTGCGTCAGCCTGTCGTAAATGCTGAGTGTGCTCTTCATAGTTTTCATACTCTTTCCTGCACGTTTAGCATTCATTTGCTCAGAGGTTGATGGGCTTGATGCTTCCTGAGCAGATCTTCTTTTCTTCACCGTACTGGCCAGCTCCTTCTCTTCTTTCATCGGCATCTTTTCGCATTAAAACTGATTAAGTCAGTTTTTGTGTTGCAGTTACTTAGTATGTTTTCCTTAATTTTTCACTTAAGCTGGCACTTAAGTCTTCAATCTGCCTCAAGAATGGGGAAGTGACGGTGAAAGTATAAGGGATAAGAACGGTGCCTGTACGCATGCACCACACGCCCGCCATGCTGGCAACTGCCGAGAGTTGATTCAACAATAAAATACAATAAAAATAAAAAGAGTAATACTTTCAAAATTCTTTGCTTTTAATATAAAGCTGTAGTGCAGAGTTTCAGCATTGTATTTGTGTACCAAATTTCAGGCTACAGGTTATTGTATTTTTGATCTTGACCTTCCGGTGTTGACCTTTGACCTTGGAGGTCAATCATCACCCTGAAAATGGACAGTAGAGGTTACGCAGTATATGTGTACCAAATTTCAGATCAATAGGTCAAAGGATTGCAAGCTGCAGGTGATTTAAAATCCTGGATAGACAAACGGAGACCCACGGTAGCGCATTATATAAGAAGAAGAAGACCAGGAGCAGTCTATGATTAGCACCAGGTTTTGTGGGAATACAATTACAAATATTGAGTTGCTTATTTTAGATGTATTTACGTATTCTGTTAAAATAAGTTCATATTGAGGACAGTGGAATACAGTTTAAATTATTTTATTGCATAGTAGACATAGCAGTGTTTGGAAACATTCAAAAAAGACTAGCATGATGTACAGTATACCTATATTAAGCACAATAGTTGAAATAAAGAGGTTTTAAATTATTGAAGAGCATGACCAAGATGCTTTTCTTTCAGAACGTTATGTTTCCTTTACAAGTTCAAACAGGAGTAAATCAAGTTCAGGAAGTTCATATGGATTAGCCTGTGGAATGTGCTGCCTACACAGAAAAATGAATGCCTAACCCTTTTAAAAATAGCCTGAACCAAATGCTTATGTATATCCATGGTGGGATGAATGATTGTATGGCCACTGCATTTAGAGTGTTTTTCCTTTTTTACATGTGTGTGGCAGCAACAGCATGACAAGTAAACTAGGGCTTAAAATGGCAAATTCTTAATGAGCACTTGTGGGATGAGTAACTTTTTTTCAATCACATTTTTTATGTTCAGTACAGTATCAATACCACTGATCACAAGGTGACAAGGTCTTTGTGTGCTGACTATGTCCCGTCTAATATCCAGATTAGTCTAACTTGCAGGCATTGTATTATACAACTTTACACAGCAAAAATATCTAGCTAATTTGAAAATGGTAGGAAAGGTAAATACAGTGCAAGATAGCATTAAGACCCTGAGAACTTTTGGAGACATGGAAAATAGAACAGACTTGATTTAGTTAGATAATCTATTTCTGATATAGCCAAAACATTTCTGGTACTCACTGCAATAACTGTGTGGCTCCCATCAGCAGCAGCACCAATTGCTCCATACTGTGAATGAGTGTGTAATTTGATTTAAAGATAACATGCCAGAGAGCAGAGCGTAAATGGAGAAAAACTAAACTAACTATCCACTATGAGATATCGAAGGTTAAAATAACAGAATACAATAACACAGTCCATTTTGAGAGGCGCTGTTATTTCTCTACAAATATAAATAACAATGCTAGTAATCCCAGAGTCTTATTCTCTATGATTGATTGTCTGCTAAACCCAGGTAACTCAAAGGAATGCTTCCAAAATACTTCCAGTGAAACTTGTGAGGCTATTGCTGTACTTTTCAATCAAAAAATTAATGATATTACAAATAATATAGTATATCTCCCCAACACTGTGGATCCTCTTAAGCCTCAGTACTCCGTTATAAACAAATTAAACTCTTTCACCAGGACAGATTTACCTGATTTATATATAATAATTTCTCAACTGAGACCCTCCACCTACGTCCTCGACCCAATACCATATCGGGCGTGCTAATTGATAGTATTCTTGACATAGTAAATTCATCATTTGATACGGGGGTCTTCCCAAATTTTAGACCCATTTCTAACCTGCCTTTCTTAAGTAAAATTCTAGAGAAGGCAGTCATTATGCAGCCAAATGACCACCTCAATAAACATGCTATTCTTAAGTTTCAGTCGGGTTTCAGAACAAATCACAGCACAGAAACTGTACTCTTTAAAGTAGTAAATGACTTGTGGGTAAATTCAGACAGAGGCCATTTATCTGCTCTCATCCTCTTAGATCTGAGTGCCGCATTTGATACCATTGATCACTATATTCTTAGAAATCGCCTTAGTCAATGGGTGGGGCTTTCTGGCAGGGTCTTAAATTGATTTGAATCCTACTTGGCAGGTAGAAAATTCTTTGTTAGTCGTGGTAATTATAACTCAAAGACACATGATATTCTGTATGGTGTTCCACAAGGTTCTATCCTGGGTCCGCTGCTCTTTTCGATCTATATGCTTCCGTTATGTCAGATTATCTCAGGGCATAATGTGAGCTACCACAGCTATGCTGAAGACACGCAGCTGTATTTATCAATAGCACCTGATGAGTCTGACTCTGTTGTTTCACTAACACAATGTCTTACTTGTGTTTGTAAATGGATGAATAGTAATTTTCTCAAGCTAAATAAAGAGAAAACAGAAATTATAGTGATTGGCAATAATGGATATAATGAGGTTATTAGAAATAAACTTGATGCATTAGGATTACAAGTCAAGACGGAGGTAAAGAATTTAGGGGTAACCATCGACTGTGACCTGAATTTTAAATCGCATATTAATCAGATACAATTATACAATACAATTTTTATTTATAAAGAACAATTTAAAAACAACCGAGGTTGACCAAAGTGCTTTACAACACTATTAATAAATACACAGTAAAACAGACACAAATTATAAAACATGATATCACACAAGCTGTAAACACAGGCGAAGTTCCTAAGGCCAAAAACACAGAACAATAGTTCAAGAGATGTTGAATGCCAAGGAAAATAGATACGTTTTAAGAGTGGACTTAAAAACAGACAAGGTTGGAGCAGTTCTGATGTGAAACGGGAGATCATTCCATAACTTTGGACCAACAACAGAAAAGGCACGGTCACCTCTGGTTTTTAGTCTTGACCTAGGCACTTGCAACAAATTAAAATTAGTAGATCTGAGTGATCTTGGTGGAATGTAAGGCTGTAACAAATCAGTTAAGTACTGTGGGGCCAGACTATGTAAAGATTTAAAAACACATTAGGATTTTGTAATCAATTCTATATTTAACTGGCAGCCAATGAAGTGAAATTAAAACCGGCGTAATATTCTTGTATTTGCAGTTTCCTGTGAGAAGCCGGGCTGCTGCATTTTGGACTAACTGCAATCGAGAGACACAAGACTGAGAGACACCGACATATAAAGAGTTGCAGTAGTCAAGCCGAGATGTTACAAATGCGTGCATAGCTATTTCAAGCTTCTTTGGAGATAGAAATGGCTTTACTTTTGAAAGAAGACGAATATGGTAAAAACAAGACTTAACCACTGTACTTATCTGCTTATCAAATTTGAGGTTACTGTCAAACAAAACACCCAGATTTCTGACACATGAGGTACTGTACGGTGATAGAGATGTACTTTTAAAATCATATACGCATTGATCAGTGGGACCAAACACTATGAATTCAGTTTTACTCTCATTGAGGCTCAAAAAGTTTGTTGCCAGCCAAAGTTTTAGCTCCTCCAAACAATCCAGAATAGGCTTAAAGGCATTCTTATTTCCACGCTTTAAAGGAATATAAATCTGAGTGTCATCTGCATACAGATGGAAAGAGACCCCATATTTACTAAAGATAGACCCTAATGGAAGCAGATAAAGAGAGAACAACGCTGGACCCAGAATCGATCCCTGAGGTACACCAGATCTTAACTGTATCTCAGAAGAGGAATGGTGCCCAATATTGACCACAAACCTCCTATCAGAAAGATATGACCTAAACCATTGTAATACTATGCCCGTAAACCAACGCACGTTTCAAGACGTGAAATTAGAACGTTATGATTGACCAGATCAAAGGCAGAGCTGAGGTCTAACAAAACCAAAGCCGTAAACTGGCCAGAGTCCGTAGTCAACATGACATCATTTAAAACTCGTAAGAGGGCTGACTCCGTGCTATGGCAAGATTTAAAACCAGACTGAAACTTTTCGCAAATAGAATTATAAGATAAATGTGACTGAAGTTGGTTTAAAACAACTCTCTCAAGGATTTTAGATAAAAAAGGCAGATTTGAAATGGGACGGAAATTAGACAGCAGTGTGGAATCGAGATTTGTTTTTTTAAGATGAGGTCTCACTGTAGCAAGTTTGAAATCATGGGGAACAGTACCAGTTTGGAGACACTTGTTAATAACAGACAGCAGATCAGGGCCAACAGTGTCAATAATCTGCCTGAGAAAGCGTGGTGGAATAACATCCTGGGGACACATTGTGGATTTCAAACTAGACATAGTCCTAATCAAGGTGTTCAGGTTCACAGACTCAAATCCAGACCAAATAGAACCAGAATATGGAGCTTCAACCAATTTATATGAAGACATTGACAATGTAGCTGTTATTTCAGAGATCTTATCATTAAAATAAACAGCAAAATTCTCACATAGAGTGACAGATACCTCAGGAAAAAGATTAACTTTTGGATAAAGTGCAGTCTCAATAGTAGAAAATAAAATATTTGGCTTATATCTGTTTTGTGTTATTAACTCTGAGAAATATTTACACTTTGCTGCCTTAGCAGCTCGCTGAAAGGCAGAAAGAGAATCCCGTAGGATTTCATATGAAACTTGTAATTTGTCTTTTTTCCACTTTCGTTCTGCCTTTCTACAAGCCTGTCTAAGGGAACGAGTGGTATCATTATGCCAAAGTACTGAATTTTGCTTACGTTTTTTCACCCTTAGTGGTGCGATAGAATTTAAGATATTTAAACAATTATTATTAAAATTACTAAGATGTTCATTTGCATCCAAGCAACAGGTGAGAGAGTCCATAACCTGAGTAGCACTTAATAGTTCATACTTCGAAGAGAATTCTTCTCTTGAGCGATCCGTAAAAATACGAGTCCAGCGTAACAGTGATGATTGGCTTGGGTTATTTCCGTCGAACAACATAGAAAACCGAATAGGCAGATGGTCAGATATACCAGCGTCCATGATCTTTATATCAAACAGTGACAGACCACGAGATAGGATCAAATCCAATGTATGTCCCTGAGCATGAGTAGGTCCAGTCACCCATTGCACAAAATCAAAGGAATCAAGTATACTAAGTAAATCCTTTGAAAATGGTTTAGAGCCACAACACACATGGATGTTAAAATCTCCCAGTATTAAAATCCTGTCATAACTAACGACAATTTCACTCAGAAATTGAGCAAATTCATTAAGAAAATCCTTATTAACATTGGGTGGTCGATAGATGACAGCAAAAACAACAGGGTTCACTAGAGAAAGTTGAAACAGCAGAACTTCAAAACAGTTATGAGGCCCAGTTGACAGTCGGCTGCAGAGATACGAGTTTTTGAACACTGTAGCCAAGCCCCCACCACGGCCAGATAACCGAGGTGAATTTAAAAAGCTACAGCCGGGGGCAGGAGTTCGGTGAAGGGACTTAAATCACCAGGTTTAATCCAAGTTTCGGTAATACATAAAGCATCCAGAGCATGTAGAGTAAAAAAGTCATTTAAGATAAAAGTCTTATTTACCAGAGAGCGTGCGTTGATTAAAGCCACATGAAACGGCAACTCTCCCTGGGGTTGTGTGGATCTACGAAACGGTCGAAGATTAGACTCATTTACTCCACCACGACGAACACGCGGAGGAAAACGGCGCAAAGAAACAAGGCTGGGGACAACTGGTCGAAGCCAACGATACGATGCATCCAGCGAACGCCAATGAAGACGTAACCCGCGGATCATCCCAGTCCCGACAGACAGCAGGCAAGCAGAAGATCTCAAACGAGCTGCGACTCCACCTCGCTTTCCGCGTTTCCTCCTTCGCTTCCTTTTCCAGGGTAAGTCAGTAAGATGCCGACACTGGCAAACAGGGAAAATGCAGGAATGAGTGGGCCGCGGAAAGGGACAAGGCGCACAAGCGTCAATCCTAGATGACACGCAAGTGTCGGTCCTAGCTGTTTCAAAAGCCACTCGAATGTTCAGAAGTGTTTGGCGGTCATAGACCAACGCCGTTTCACAGCTAGTAGTTAAAATAGACAATAATAAAAACATAAGCACTAAAAACAACAGAGACAGAGAGAGCGAAAAATGGCATGCCAGATACAACGGCGCCATCTTAAATCAGATCACTAGGACAGCATTTTTTCAATTAAGAAATATAGCAAAAGTTAGACCTCTTATATCATTGAAAGATGCTGAGAAATTAGTTCACGCTTTTGTTTTCAGTTGACTAGACTACTGTAACGCACTCCTCTCAGGACTACCCAAAAAAAACATAAATCACTTGCAACGAGTGCAGAATGCAGCTGCTAGAATCCTAACTAGAAAAAGAAAATCCGAGCACATCACCCCAGTTTTGATGTCACTACACTGGTTACCTGTATCATTTAGAATTGACTTTAAAATACTGCTTATGGTTTATAAAGCCTTAAATAATCTTGCTCCTTCTTATAAATCGGAATGTCTGACGCCTTATATTCCAAATCGTACCCTTAGATCTTCAAATGAGTGTCTGCTTAGAATTCCAAGAGCTAAACTTAAAAGAAGCGGTGAGGCAGCCTTCTGCTGTTATGCACCTAAAATTTGGAATAGCTTGCCAATAGGAATTCGCTAGGCTAATACAGTGGAGCACTTTAAAAAACTGCTAAAAACACATTCCTTTACCATGGCTTTCTCATAACTTAATTTTTAGTTTAATCCTGATGCTCTGTATATTCAATTAATTATCATAACTATTCATGGTGGCTCCAAAATCCATACTAACCCCTACTCTCTTTTCTGTTCTCTTCCTGGTTTTCTGTGGTGGTAACCTGCGCCATCACCACCTAATCAAAGCACCATGATGTTCCTACATTGATGGATTAAAGGTCAAAAGTCCACATGACCATCATCATCAAGTCCTTCCATGAGAACCTTAAAAACAATGAGGACAGATCATTTATGTTAGGTAGAATGCCCAGAGGGGGCTGTGCGGTCTCATGGTCTGGAACCCCTGCAGATTTTATTTTTTCTCCAGCCGTCTGGAGTTTTTTTTTTGTTTTTTCTGTCCTCCCTGGCCATCGGACCTTACCTTTATTCTATGTTAATGAGTTTTGTCTTATTTTAATTCTTTAATTCTTTTTTCTCTTTCTTCATCATGTAAAGCACTTTGAGATACATTATTTGCATGAAAATGTGCTATATAAATAAATGTTGTTGTTGTTGTAACTTTCAGTCAGACAAGGTGTTGAACTCAAATGCTGAAGGGTCTCATTGGCTGCTGGTTTTCTTTCCAGTCATTTTCTTAATTGCTAGTGAAACACGCGTCATTTGCTTTCATTTGCTTACTAATATTCTGAACTCTTTAATTGTTTCTTTTCTCTTTAACCAGTAGCCAAACAACAATATGGCAAACCAACAGATGAACATCAACTTCATTATGTTTACACCTGCATGTCCATTATGCATTATCTATTTCAATAATGTATTTGAAAAGAAAAATATGAAAATCAGAGAAATATTAATGAGCTCTGTTTTACAAAAGATTTGGATAGTATGCTCAGAAATAAAAATCATCAGTTTCCCAGACGTTTCTGATAAGGTTCATTTATGCGTACTAAAGTCAATTGAAACTCCTTGACAGGTGATCTCAATTGAACAAGTTCTGTGTCTTCTAAAACCAAGTGGCTGCACCGGTGATGATTTAGACTTGTCAACTTAGGGGGGGCAAATATTTATGAAATCAATTATTTTATGTTTTATATTTGTAATTAATGTACACCACTCTGTAGAGATCTGTTTTCACCTTAGCATTAAAGAGTATTTTTCTATTGATAAACAAAAAAAGCCTAATTAAATCCACTGTGATTCAATGCTGTATAATACAATTTGAAAACTTATAAGGGAGTGAATTGTTTTATAGGCACTGTATGCTACCTATCCATCTATATAAATAATTTTGTACTTTCAAACAGTGCAGTGTTTCTTTCTCACTAAAGAAATATCTTAGAAGTATAAATTTCTGGCTGTTCACAAAATAACACTTTTAAGATTGCTAATAGATACATACATGTAAGGTTTTTTTTAATGACTGAATTTGATTAGCAGTACCCTGTCCAGGGTTTGTTCCTGCCTTGTGCTCTATGGTGAATTGGACAGGCTTCAGCAGACCCCTGTGCCCCTTTTCAGGACTAAGCAGGTTGGAAAATGACTGACTGAACTTGATTTAAGTTGTTTGTTGTACAGTGCATTATGTTAAATGTTACTGACACTGGCTGGATCATCGCTAGAGGTCTTAACTGATTATTTGAACCCTCTCTTGTCCAGTTTTGGACTATTCTTCCTGGTGCTGATTATTTATCAATAAACTATATAATAAAATGCTACTCTTTGTGTGTGTGTGTCCAGTCCAGTCCTCAATATGATTGGTCAGTTTGACATGACAGCATTTCAAAGACAACAAAATGAATAACTTACTAAGCGATGTTGGGTCACTAATACTAACAAAGAACAACCTAGGTCACCTTCAAAGACAGGAAGTATTTGCAAGAATACAAATTATGTTTTCACAACAGGTAATAGGGGCTTTCTATCATTGGTGCTAGTCAAAATGCTGTCAGGAGGCAAGCAAGACGCCTTGAAATGACAAGAGTTTAAAAAGCAGGCATAATGGGAGCGCAATCAAGAGAGGAAACGGTGGATGAGAGCTTGACACACATGAAGACAGTGAAAAAAGTATAGGAGACATGCCAAGGGTACACATAGGGCAATAGATATCAATTTCTAAAAATGATTCATTCAATTACCTGTCTTTGACAGGTAAGCAGAGCTATTATATCATAAAAATGGTATTGCATAGTTCTTGCCAGTGCTGACCCAAATGATTATTTCTCATTTTATTGCTTTTGTATGTAGTTTACTACCCTTGTATGAATTGCTTGTTTGTGGCACAGTACAACGGCGATCGAGTGAATGTGACAGACATGCATGCCCTTTTCATCGGCTCCCCTGCAGCTTGAAATGAAACTGCTGATTTGACTCAGCAATTACATCATTCTTTGTCCTGCCTTTCCTGGCTGATGTACTGTAAAAGTCACTGCTGTATTAATACTATTCTTCTCTCTCATATTTCTCTACAATTAACTCTTTTGCAATTTTTGTTTAAAAATACATATACCCTCTGTTTATTTAATTAGCTAAAGGGAAATTACATAATTAAAGCAGAGTAATGTTAACCATCTATTCTCTAATCTAACCATTTTTTTAAAATCACCATAAAATGAAATACATTGCCTATTTTATTAGTTGTTATATGTATTGTGTATTTTATTTCATATTACTCTATTAGAGTACTCCAGTATTTTTTTAGACTTTATTTCTTTAAATATAGTATTATGGATAAGATCTTTTACAGTTTGTTCAAAAGATATATTTAAGTTTTTTTATGCTGTGGCATGTGAAGTGACTATATTATTTGTCAAATTATTCATTACCTTTGTAATCTGCTTGTCAGATGCAAACCTGCTATTTTGTATTTGATGTAGATGTTCTACCTTATAACATTAGTAATCCAATTCAGGGTCGTCATGCTAGCCTATACTACACAGAAGTATCAATGTTAACACTCCTCTTCCAGCCGCGTAAATACGGTATTTCTTCCACGCCACAATTTGTCAAAATTACCCAGAACTCACAGCGCGCTGTTTACCGTAGACCAGTCGCGAATACAGCATGTGTACATAGTTGCACATGTTTTTTTTTTTTATAAAAAGACGCATAAAGGAGGTAAACCATCTTAACAAAAAGGCAAACCCCGAGAGCTGATTTGGCTGCTTTTCAAAACCTCGGACAACAACCGTTTACTCTTCGCGTTGCTTTCTGGGAATTGTATTTCACAAGACCTTTGACCCAATTCCTGAGCTTGGACACTCAAGTACTTATTGTCTTAAAGCTTAGACACTCAAAGGGAGACTTGAAAGGAATACAAGTATTCGAAATTGAAAACATGCAGTGTCAGTTTTCAGGTAAGTATGCCTTGGCGGTTTATTTATTTTAAAGGAGAATTTAAAACTGAATGATGCCACGTGTATCGATACATTTTAAAAGCGCCTGTTAAATAAAATGTTAAGACTGTAAAGACTGTTAAATGGGCGACGAGAAACAACTACAGTGGGCTGACACTCAGGTTCCGTAGAGTAAAGCTCTACTAAGAATCAGATAAAAAAGCATTTACTCCGCAAGTGCACCAGGGAAGAGGTAACTTTTACGTGTTCTTTAACGAAAAAGAATGTATCCACTTATCAACGGCTTTCCTTCCAACCGAGCTCTTCACTGGAGGCCGTGCTTTATATGGTGAATTCTATGCAATGCAGCATTTTTCCGTAGCTTACGACTATTGTGGTTCGCGCCGTTTTAATATGCAATTTTGACTCATTGGTGTACAAATTTATTTAATTTTAGTGAAAGTTGTATTCTTTGAATATAACAAGTTAAAGTTCAGTCAATCTTGAGTAATATCCTTTTTCTAAAATACACAGTTCACGTTATCTTCAAGTCCGGATCATCGAAAAAGTCTTAACTCGCCTTTTCATATTAACTTTAAGTAGACTAAATATCGGTAACAGATCTGCCTTTGAAAGAATTACATACACAGTGTGAGTTTTGTTTTTCAGAGTTTTTATTTTGTATGTTTGTTCCCCCAGGTTCTGACTGAATATGTATTTACTTGTGATTTTTTTCTGATACGTGTCGTTATGCGTTTCAGATAGCCAAGCGTTGGCCTCGTGTACTGAAAAAGTAATACAGTTGCCCCTTGCAAGATTTTTTTGTACAGCACTAGATTTTAGGATCCTTTAGGTCAGACATTAATAGTAATTAGCTGTTTCATCGCAGTAAATAACTTGAGTTTTTACTGAAATAGGAGTATCGGTCAGGCAGAGTCCAGAATCGATTTGTGTCTCAAATGGTAGCGTTCTTCCTGAACCCGGAAGGTATGATAAAATGTATAATAGACCCCCATCTGTCATCATAATGCTTATTTAACAGGGCTCTCAAATGTTATTGGCAGTTCAGTTTATTTTTAGTTGTTTATTCTATATTTTGTCCGAACATGTGGAGTTCTTCCCACTGTTTCAGTATTTTCATATGATTTATGCTGGACTGGAATCATCTTGTAATGAATCTTGTATCTTGCGTTGTGCTGTATAGTGTGTGTGTGTGTTTTTTTTCCTTGTGAAGTGCTCAAGGGATGGTGACTGCAGTGAAGGGTGCTTTAAAATACCGACTGATTTGCGTACTACAAGGTGGAATGACATTAGATAGGAGTGCCATTCGATCAGAGTGTATCTTGTATAGTTCTTTCACTGAGCACATCATCATATGGTGATGTACTTTGATATGAAAGACCATAACAGAGAAAGAAGTGAATGCCTTCAGGGTGTATCATGAGAAAACGGCTGTTACTGCATCTTGCAAGGACACTAAAACTCTTGTATAGCAAAGCCAAGAAAAGATGTATCTTTATTTGCGCAACTCATTCCTTGTTTGCTTGTATTTATAAGATCTGCACATGCTTTATTAGAATACACACGTTTGATTTAGAGCTTTGCACAATACCATTGACTGTTTAAATAGTGCTTTTTTTGTTAAAACCATGAAATAGTTTGTTCATGATTTTCCTTGATATTATGAATGGCTGCATTATGCAAGGCAACGTAGCTGCGCAGAGTGTTCACATATTCCTCTTATTCTGATTGCCGGAGTGTTTTTTTTTAAAAACTGCATTATGATTCTGCTGAGATTAATTGATCACTAGGTCAAATAGCGTGGCAGATCAGGCACTGTGACCACCTATTGAAATCACTGAGCCCCTAAAATGCAATGTCCAGGTTTTTTGGCACATCTTTTACCTAGTTTGTATTTAAAGTGCCACGCTTCTAGAACTGTTGTGCTCTGCCCGATTAATAGTGACTAAAACAGAGTCCCCTTGGTTCCCATGCACGCATCCTTTGTATGGTCAGTTAGGTTATTAGAAAAAACCTAGCCTCTTGGTAGTCTGTGAGTGTCTTCTCAGTTTTGCATTATTCTGTTATTAATACAGCTAAGATATTACGATAACTTAAATTAGACGTCTGCTTTTTAATACCTATCAATGCACACCACACCTGTCATGACTTGGAGGGAGCCAGGTTTCTCTGTTTTGTAGTTCCTTGTAGTTCGATCCCTGGGTCTTCTCTGGGGTCTCCTCCCAGCTGGTCATGCCTGTAAAACCTTTTAGGTATCAGATGCCCAAACCACCTCAACTGACTCTTACCGATGTGGAGGGTCAGTGGTTCTATTCCTAGCCTCTCTCAAATGTCTGTGCTTCTCGCCCTATCGCTAACATAGAGCACATTTCGGTCGCTTGGACCCGTGATCTCACCCTTTTTCGGTGATTGCCCAAACCTCATGACCATATGTAAGGGTAGTGATATAGATCAACTTGTAATTCTAGACCTTTCCCATCTGGCTAAAGTCCTTCTTCACCACTGCAGATTGGTATAGTGACCACACAACTGTGCTTACCTCCCCGATTTATCTGTTGCGCTCACCATCATGTTCGTGAACAAGACCTGGTGGTAATTATTTGAGGCAGTAACACAACTCTCACTCTGAGAGGACAGTCCAATTTGTTTTTACTGACAACCATAGCCTATTGGTTAAATTGGCTTTGTTGAAATTAGAATCAACACAGGGTAATCTCTTAGAATGTACTGCAAGTATGTGTTTTTCATAGTACTGTATCCACTGCCATCAAAACCCTGGTGTTGGCATGTTGTGGTATGTGGAATGCAATCAGGAAAACACTGAGCAACTCCCTAAGAAGCAAAATGGACAACACCTGATCATAAAATAATCCAGACCAGCTAAGCAGTTTTTTTTAGACTATTTTAATTTAATCATTGTATCTGCTCAGCAGAATTAAAGGTCCAGAATAGGAGCTTTTTAAACAGATCTAACTTAGGGCCGAATGCCTCCCACAAATCTCGCACCCTTTAACAGACGAACTACTCCTGGTGGGAACTGTTAACCTTGTCACCCACTCATTCATGCCAGACATGTTATTTCTACTCAAGATAAGTAATGGGGGAAATTTCAGTGCAGCATTTATAAAGAAAATGATTATGGACTACCTGATTTAACTTACCATTTACTTGCATGTACTCAGTTTAACTGCTATTTTCTGTTCAGTAATAAAAGTACATTACTGCTTAAAATCAATGCTAAATAAAAATTCTAACATGATATCGGTGACACGTAAATTGGTGAATGGCAAGATTATTCAGGATATTTTCATTTACATATACTCTCTTGTAGCTACACATTTTTCAGATCAGGTTTTCAGCATGTCTTTTTGTCAGGTTTGTCATCTTTCTGTTGGGAGATTTATGCTTGTATCAGCGTATGGAGGAAACACTAGATGGGTAATATCTATTACCGAAGGGTAATATTTAATAGGAAAATCAAATGAATTCAAAATGTACAAAATTTTATGCTGTGGAGTTCCAAATTTCACTTCAGTAAAATCGATTATTGCCAATTATTTCAGAGTTTTTGTAAAACAGCCTTTATTTTGGTGTTTTCAGTGTGCTGCACTTGAGTGATCAGATTTTATTAATGCTTATTCTGCATTCTAAATCAGGATTGGCCATTAAAATGAACTGATCTCCTAACTCTTCCAAACTAATCAAATAAGTTCAATATATTTTAATTAATAATATTTAAATTTTTATACTAATGAAAATTACTTTGGTTTCAAAAACCTAAAGAACGATACAAGTTTGGAGTTGCCCTGCTAACTACACATTACAGTGATTCTGCTTTTCAAGTCTACTTTCAAGATTGAATGAATAATTGTAGTAGTCTAGTTTGTCTTGTGCTCAGTGACACTAAATGCTTAAATTTTATTTTGCAATGAACGTACAGAACAGGTCACTTAGTAACTTTTGTTAAATGGCCTCAGTTACATTTAAGCCAGTAAAAAAATGGATGGAGAGTTGAACAGGCAGGTGTAACCATGTCCTTTTATATTGGTATGCAAACTGCATTAAAAAAACGATTTATTTTTCTGTAATTTTTAATTCATTTATTCAGGTGTAGGAAACAAATTAAAGTGATTACAACTCAGAGCTGATTGGTCAATAACTAATCATCTTGTTGTCAAAACAAACACAAATTAGGTGTTTTAATTTCTGAACTAATTCAGAATGGGATAAGTGTGCTAATCATGAGAGCCTTTTCTGATTTGAAAGAGACCAAGTTAAACCAGTGGGATTTTAAATAAAAACATGATAATGTGGTGAACAAGGAATTTTTTTAACTATTCATTAATTTTATTAACCAATTTTTATTTTTTTTTCCAGATACAAATTTGATATGACAACTGTACATGGTGGAGTAAAGAAAATAAGAAGTCCTTCCAACAAAATGGATTAAGCTGAATGATGAAATAAATAAGTTTGAATATATTATACTCCACACTATTTTAATACTTTTTTCCTCGAATGTTAATATTTCCTTTTTAATGTCTATGCAGTCTTCAAATTAACAAACAGAAACAATTTTAATATGGTTTGAGTGCCCCCTATATATAATCCATTCCTAATCAAATTTGAAAGCAAAATATTTTAAAACGTTTACAAAAATACATGTTTCATTTAATAGCTAAAGAGATGCTTGCAACATTTTATAACAAGGTGCACTTAAGTATATATCTGAACTATTTTTTAGTAAGAGGATTTATGGCAACTACATTCTCCTATACATAGTATAATAGACTTCCAGAATTTTCTAAGTTTTGCTGGCAAAACTGAGGAAGCATAAAGGTTGTCGCTTGTCTGTTATATATATTTTTTATTAAAGAGTAGTTTTTTATGAAAAAAAGTTAAATACTTTAACTTTTTAAAATGGCCCTGACAGAAGACTCCTCAAATCATGAAACAAACGTTTCTCAACAGAATGAACAAATCAATCAGCGCTGGAAGTGGTCTGTGATATTTCTTTGTTTTTATGGCTTCATAGTTCAGATTAAACCTGGTGAGAGCTTCATCACTCCATTTCTCCTGAGTTTTGAAAAGAACTTTACTAAAGAACAGGTAAGAATAGTAAAGAATTTCTGCATTTTTTGAGAAATTTGTTTTGTTTCCTTCTAATCTCTGGGGGGTTGGGTAGTGTGGGAGATTCTTTTTTATTTATTTTCTTACAATGATGTATGTTATTACTTTGAATAATGAGTTATTGGTACTGCTGGATGCATTATTGTTAATATTTTTAGAAATATTTTTTTTTGTTAAAATATTACTTTTCCCTGACACACTCCAGTAATCTGTGAATTTATGATTATTGCCCCATTGATAGTACGTACATCAACTGTAATGTATCGTGTATTTCAGTGAATAACGTACATTTGTATAACCAAGGTTTAAATTGCTCTTTTCATTATTATGTGAGTGTAATTCATCCTAGTTTTATAAAAAAAAAAGTGTTCTAAAGTAGTTCAGTAAATTGTGTAAAAGATTAAAAAATCTCATCATTATATACATTTTGTTTGCTTTATTTGTATAATATTTATTGTGTGATCATTTTGTTTTGTGTTTTTGTTAATTTTATATTTTCCTTATTAAATATTTCACCTTTATGCTGTATTGGACCATTAACAAGTTCTGTAACATTATTTTCACATGTGTAGTGAAATACTGTCCAGTGTAGGGGATTGTTACTTTTCTCATGAAATAAATAATTTTAAAATCTTAAAAAATGAGAAAAAGTGGTGCATATTAGTTGGGTACTGAACTAAAATACATGTAGAACTGAAAAAGAACAGATGGCACGATATTAAGATTCACATTATCACCTGTATTGTCAGCAAGTGTTGCAACATTAAGGATAGTGTCACATTAGAACATGTTAACAGTCTGGAAATTCACTCCTTTATGTACCCAGTATAGGGGACAGTGCTTAAGCTTATTGATGTGTATTTGATTGTATAGAGATGTTCAGAAATATTTGTGTGATAGATGCAAAGTATTTGGACAACTGTAAACATCAACCACTGATGAGAAGTTAAAGGAAGCTAGGTCAATAGTTCTCAGTGACAGACAATGGACAAAAGTGGAAATAGCACTGCAATGAGGAGATGCCATTAATTTAAATGTATTTGTGAGGTTTAAGGAGTGATGTATAAGTGAATGTTTTTTTTTTTATTGAAAGGCATTTAAATGTTTATAGACAGGTGGCGTAAATGTACTAAGAAATGGGTGGACTAAATTGAAGAATAAGTGTAGTTTGAAATAACAAAAATAAAACTTACAGAAACACTTTGAAGACCATTTGCACACTTTGTGTGCCTGAAATTCATTAAAATTATGTGTGAAAACAGAGTACCAAAAATCTCAACCCATATTTCAACGCCACTTCCACCCTGCCATAATGAACAGTAGATTACATGACATATTAATGAAGTATCTATCTATCTATCTATCTATCTATCTATCTATCTATCTATCTATCTATCTATCTATCTATCTATCTATCTATCTATCTATCTATCGCCTTGCTCAGAGCAAGACTACTACTTCTTCTTCTTTCGGCTGTTCCCGTTAGGGGTCGCCACAGCGGATCATCTTCTTCCATATCTTCCTGTCCTCTGCATCTTGTTCTGTTACACCCATCACCTGCATGTCCTCTCTTACCACATCCATAAACACATGTATCATTAATTCAAGACAAGTACTCAAATATAGTAGGATAATGATGGCAGACACAATTCTTGGATAACCTATGGACTGACATTATGTACTTACTTGTGGGAGGGGCAGAAAATAGATGGATTAATAGATGCTTTATTCCAGCACAGTGGTGCAAGAAACTGAAATTTATTTTGAGAATGCTGGTTTCAAGACAAGAACCACTAGTGAATGGAAGTCTATCTTGCTTGGGGGAGACTTGTGCACATAGACACTCATTTGTTTCTAAACAAGTTAGAGTTGCAGATTGCCAATTTCTTGCCTTTAGCTGACTAGGCTGATTTCGTGCTTTCAATCTAAGAGAAAAACAGAGTCCTTACATGAAACCTCTGAACATTTTAAAATTTTTATTTAGTGTGAAACTCTCAAATGAATGCAAAAGGCAGATAATCAAACTTCACTTCATAGAGCAACTTTCACACCACACACTGTCATAATGCACTTTGCAAAGTACACAAGCATACAGATTTTTTTTAACCAAAATGGTGTTTTTGAATGTAAATAATGTAAAATATTCACATTTTGGTGTTTTGCATCCTTAAATGAAGACACACACAAAATATTTTTCCACCTGCATCTACTCAATGCTCTTATGTTTGTGTGTGTGTGTGTGTGTGTGTGTGTGTGTGTATATATTTATATGTTTGTGTGTGTATATACACATATACACACCCCCGTGTTTGGTTTACCAGATATACAATTTAAAGAGATTAATTTCATGGGAATTGTTACATATGCATTATTTTCACTTTTACTTTAAAAACTTTTGTAAAAACAATATTTGTCCTTTATTTCCGGCCCCGGGCGTGGTTAAATCTTTCTCGCAGGATGTATAACGCTGCTCATGTTGTGAAGGGGAGGCTGAACGCATGCTAAGGAGATGCTGTCGGATCATCTGCTGTCTTTCTGCTGCTGGTGAGCTGCGAATTCTTTTTTTCGTGCTGCACGTCGATCATTTAAAAGCCTGTACAGCAGCTGTTCTTTTGCCACTTCGCGTCTCTGCCGCTCGCATTGTGAAAGGGGGGCTGAACACAGGCTAAGGAGGAGCAGTTGGATCATCTGCTGGCTTCCTGCTGCTGCTGCTGGCAAGCTTGTCGTTGTTTTAAGAGCTGGGAGCACATGATGTCTGTCTGCCAAAAGCATTCCAACAACTGCTTGGTTTAATGTCCGTGAACTTGTTTTAAATGTTGTCTCCCTGCCTTGTCTCACGTGACATTAAATAAAGTGACTCTCGCGGGACGTCAAATTGTCATCTGAGAAGATTATGGCTCGTCTCCCTCCCAGGAATTTTTTTGATTTTATTTATATAAAATATATTTGTGAATTTATAGATAGATAGATAGATAGATACTTTATTAATCCCAAGAGGAAATTCACATACTCCAGCAGCAGCATACAGATGAAGAACAATATTACATTTAAAGAGTGATAACAATGAAGGTATAACAGACAGACAATAACTTTGTACAATGTTAACGTTTAAACAGGGGTGGAATTGAAGAGTCGTATGGTTTGGGGGAGGAACGATCTCCTCAGTCTGTCAGTGGAGCAGGATAATGACAGCAGTCTGTCGCTGAAGCTGCTCCTCTGTCTGGAGATGATACTGTTCAGTGGATGCAGTGGATTCTCCATTATTGACAGGAGCCTGCTCAGTGCCCGTTGCTCTTCCACAGATGTCATACTGTCCAGCTCCATGCCTACAATAGAGCTTGCCTTTCTCACCAGTTTGTCCAGGCGTGAGGCATCCCTCTTCTTTATGCTGCCTCCCCAGCACACCACCACGTAGAAGAGGGCGCTCGCCACAACCGCCTGATAGAACATCTGCAGCATCTTATTGCAGATGTTGAAGGATGCCAGCCTTCTAAGGAAGTATAGTCAGCTCTGTCCTTTCTTACACAGCGCATCAGTATTGGCAGACATTCATATAGAGTTAAAACATTCAAGTTCCTAAAAAAAGATAAAGTGATACTGGTTTGGTACAAGTTATATAATAATACTTTGAGAAACATTTTGTGAAAATACGGCAAATAAAAAACACTATTACTAAATGTGCTTACTCTTTTTCAAAAGTGATGAATGTTGGGGCTGTAGATTAGTAGTTATGATCTTCCTTTTTGTACCATATATGTTTCCTATAAAAACACATTAAGAGATTTATTTGAAATGAAAAGTTGCATATTTTTCTTTTGTGCTTATAAACCTAATATTACAGATTTACTTCCAACTAGTACAAGCATGCGTTAGAACAACTGTGGTACGAACAAGCCATTCATCCTAACAAGCTCATTAATCCTATTTATTTATGCATGATTCCATTGATTCCTTAAAACACTAACTGGCAGATACCAGACTCTATGGTAGGATAGGATATTTCAAGTGTAATTTATTGCATCTCAGTTTTTTTTCTCGGTTTAAAATCAAAGAGGGCTTATGGATAGTTACTGTTGATTAAAAGCAAAAGGGAAAAAAGTCTTAATTGTGAAAGCCTGTTTCTTAGCTACAGAGTCCATGGAATCTGACCTGTGTAAAGGGGCAAGTGTTTTCAGCATGACTTAGATTAACAGCAGAACAGAAGGTAACTGAAATGCATATTAAATAAAAACAGAAGAAGGCAAACTTGTTTTATGTTATTTTCACACATTTCCCTAGAAGTTAAAGACTGGCTAAATTTTTAACCCTTTATCTTGTCAAACAAGCTGCTTTTCATGCTTACTGAGGGCTTTCAGTTATTTCTGCTCCTTAAGTTTTTTACCCTACTACTTGTTCAGCTCTTATTTTTTACCTAGTCTAATTAACCATTCCTCTGTAATTCAAAGATTTCTTGTGGCGGATAAAAGAACAGTTTCTTGGCCCAGGTAATTAGAATTTTATAACACAATGCTTAAAATATTCCAGACCCTGGCTTTGATTTAAATTATTAGAAAATAATTTGTACACCTCAGGTATGTGTTATAGTTAAAGCAACAATCTAATTAAGAGAAACTTTCTTGTGATGTCTGACTTGACTAGTACTAAAACTAGCAGATTCAAACTCTACAAAATAAATTTGAGAGATTTTGGATGATTTGGTGGGAGGCACCAATGATGCAAGTGCTTGACCTACTGTGTTCATGTCACATGATATACCACTGAGCAAGGTACTCCTCACATCCACACAAAGCTGATTTTACTCAGCTGATTTTTATGGAATAAAGTAACAGTTGCTAATTTCTATTACTTGCCAACTGTTCACCAGCAAACAATTTTGGAAATCTGAAGGGTATTGTGAATGTTGTATTCTCAAGTATATCAATCTTGTTCCAAATATCTTTGTGCTGCCAGCTAGGTAATTTAGTGGTACGTTTTCCACTAGTCTTGACATGAATTATAATGTAGTACTTCGTTTAGTTATGAAATTACTTTTTTAATTTTAGTGCTATGGTGAAAATATGAAATGAGCAAGTAATTTATTCCAGGTAGTTTATAGCCATTCTTGATTGCTCAGTCCTATTTAAGATGTATTTTGTCAATTTCTGTCTGTATGAAGAAGAGCTTAGGTTATGCACCCCAATCAATTTGTAAACTTCTTCTTTCTTCTTCTTCTTTTTCTTTAGGCTGCTCCCGTTAGGGGTCGCCACAGCGGATCATCTTTTTCCATCTTTCTGTCCTCTGCATCTTGTTCTGTTACACTCATCACCTACATGTCCTCTCTCACCACATCCATAAACCTTCTCTTAGGCCATCCTCTTTTTCTCTTGTCTGGCAACTCTATCCTTAGCATCCTTCTCCCAATATACTCAGCATCTCTTCTCTGCACATGTCCAAACCAATGCAATCTCGCCTCTCTGACTTTGTCTCCTAACCGTCCAACTTGAGCTGACCCTCTAATGTACTCATTTCTAATCCTATCCATCCTTGTCACACCCAATGCAAATCTTAGCATCTTTAACTCTTCTACCTCCAGCTCTGTCTCCTGCTTTCTGGTCAGTGCCACAGTCTCCAACCCATATATCACAGCTGGTCTCACTACTGTCTTGTAGACCTTCCCTTTCACTCTTGCTGATATCCGTCTGTTACAAATCACTTCTGACACTCTTCTCCACAATGCCTGCACTCTTTTTCACCTCTCTTCCACAATCCCCATTACTTTGTACTGTTGTTCCCAAGTATTTAAACTAATCCACCTTCGCCAACTCTACTCCTTGCATCCTCACCATTCCACTGACCTCCGTCTCATTTACACACATGTATTCTGTCTTGTTCCTACTGGTCTTCATTCCTCTCCTCTCTAGGGTCTCCTCAACCTGTTCCCTACTATCGCTACAGATCACAATGTCATCAGCAAACATCATAGTCCACGGGGACTCCTGTCTAAACCCGTCTGTCAACCTGTCCATCACCATTGCAAATAAGAAAGAGCCGATCCCTGATGTAATCCCAACTCCACCTTGAATGCATCTGTCACTCCTACCGCAGACCTCACCACGGTCACACTTCCCTCGTACATATCCTGTACAACTCTTAAATACTTCTCTGCCACTCCTGACTTCCAATAACACACCTCCTCTCAAGGCACCCTGTCATATGTTTTCTCCAGGTCCACAAAGATTCAATGCAATTCCTTCTGTCCTTCTCTGTACCTCTCCATCAACACTCTCAGAGCAAACATCACATCTGTGGTGCTCTTTCTTGGGATCAAACCATACTGCTGATCACTAATCATCACCTCACTTCTTAGCCTAGCTTCCACTACTCTTTCCTATAACTTCATGCTGTGGCTCAACAATTTTATCCCCCTGTAGTTATAACAATCCAGCACATCGCTCTTATTCTTAAGTATCGGCACCAGTACACTTCTTCTTTTCTCCTCAGGCATCCTCTCATTTTCTAAGATTCTACTAAACAGTCTGGTTAAAAACTCCACTGCCATCTCTCCTAAACACCTCCATGCTTCCACAAGTATGTCATCTGGACCAATGGCTTTTTTCATTCTTCATCCTCTTCATAGCTGTCCTCGCTTCCTCCTTGCTAATCTGTTGCACTTCATGATTCACTATCTCCACATCATCCAACCTCTTCTCTCTCTCTCTCTCTCGTTCTCTTCATTAATCAGCCACTCAAAGTACTATTTCCATCTGCTCAACACACTCTCCTCGCTTGTGAGTACGTTTCTATCTTTATTCTTTATCAGCCTAACGTGCTGCACATCTTTCCTAGCTCGCTCCCTCTGTCTAGCCAATCAGTAGAGGTCCTTTTCTCCCTCCTTAGTGTCCAACCTCTCATACAATTCATGGTACGCCTTTTCTTTAGCCTTCGCCACCTCTTCACCTTGCGCTTTATCTCCTTGTACTCTTGTCTACTTTCTGCATCTTTCTGACTAGCCCACTTCTTCTTTGCCATCCTTTTCCTCTGTGTACTCTCCTGAACTTCCCCATTCCACCACCAGGTTAACTTTTCCTCCTTCCTTTGTCCAGATGTCACGCCAAGCACCCTTTTTGCTGTCACCCTTACTACATCTGCTGTCATTTCCCTACTGTCTGGTAATTCTTCACTACCACCCAGTGCCTGTTTCACCTTCTTCCTACACTCAACCTTGCAGTATTTTTTTTTTCAACTTCCACCATTTGATCCTTGGCTCTGCCCTCATTCTGTTCCTCTTCTTGATCTTCACCATCATCCTACCGACCAACATCCTATGCTGCTTAACTGCACTTTCCCCTGTCACCACTTTACAGTCTTCAGTCTCCTTCAGATTGACTCTTCTGTGTAGGATGTAATCTGCCTGTGTGCATCTTCCTCCACTCTTGTATGTAACCTTGCACGTAACCTTCCTCCCTCTTCTAAAAATACGTATTCACCACAGCCACGTCCATCATTTTGGCAAAATCCACTATCCTCTGACCTTCTTCATTCCTCTCCTTGACACCATACCTACCCATCACCTCCTCGTCGCCTCTGTTCCTTTCACCAGCATGTCCACTGAAATCTGCTACAATCACCACTTTCTGTCCCTTGGGTATACTCTTCATCACTTCATCCAACTCACTCCAAAAATCTTCTTTCTCATCCATTGCACACCCAACTTGCGGGGCATATGCACTAACAACATTCATCATTACACCTCCAATTTCTAGCTTCATAATCATTACTCTGTCTGACTCTCTTTTCACATCCAACACACTCTTGACATACTGTTCCTTCAGAATTACCCCTACTTCATTGCTCCTCCTATCCACACATGATAGAACAATTTGAATCCACCTCAGATCCTCCTGGCCTTACTCCCCTTCCCTTTAGTCTCTTTTACACGCAACATATCAACCTTCCTTCTCTCCATCATATCTGCTAACTCTCTCCCCTTACCAGTCATACTGCCAACATTCAAAGTTCCTACCCTCAGTTCCACTCTCTTTACTTTCCTCCTCTCCTCCAGCATCCAGACACATCTCCCCCATCTTCTTCTTCTTATTCGGCCAACACTAGCCCAGTTTCCGCCAGCACCCTGTTGGCTAACAGTACTGGTGGTGGTTGTTGTTAACCCAGGGCTCGACCAGTCTGGTTTGGAAATTTGTATTGTTGTCCGCACATTGATTTGGCAAAATTTTACACCGGATGCCCTTCTTGACGTAACCCTCCCCATTTATCTGGGCTTGGGACTGACACAAAGAAAAACACTGGTTTGTGCATGCTCTGTGGCTGGGTATTGTAAACAATACATGAAATTCGCATTTCACATCAAGTTGCTATTTCTAAACTGAACAATTTAATTCTATCAAAAGCTGGCAAATCAGATAACTAGACTGTTTTTATCTTTTAAAACCTCACTGGTGGTAACTATAGTGGTTGTCTTAATTCAGCCTCTGTTCATGCATTTTGATCTCACAGTAAAATGCTTTTTTGTGTGACATATTTTGTTTGCTAACATAATGGGATGGATGTTATCGTTTAATATGCTGATTTTATTTCTTACTAAATAATCATACTCTTCCTGAATGTTACAAAACGTCCATAGTGGTCCTGTTTTTTCAATATTGTCATTAAAACAGGGCAGTCTACAAGGATTTGTTAAATGGAGAAAGTACATTGTTCAGAGAGCTGTCCAGTATAATCTGTCAACTAATCAAATTAATCATTTACTTGGTCATTGATTGTTAGAATATTTTGTCCTTTTTACAGTGTTGCTCAACATTGTTATCTGTTCAGCAAAACTTTTACAATGTTAAACTGAAAAGGTGGTAAGCCATTTTCATAAAAATGTTTATGGTGAGCTTATGCTGAAATAGCTAAAAGAGATGAGGCGAAAGGAAATAAAACAATTTCATTCATATAGTATAAACTTATTAAAAGCAATGGCTTTAATGTACGTAGAAATTTTATTTTAACTTTTGAAGGTTTGCTTTCTTTTAACATTGATGGCAGCGCAGTTTGCATGTTAATTATCTATGCACTTATTTTACTTACCAGCTTATCAAGTTTAACCAGTGTCCATTCCAGCAGCTTTGGGCACAGTGCTAGCCTTTTTGCAAGGCACACTTGTTGACACACACTCTCACTCTTACTTAAGGTAATTGACCTTTAGGATGTTTGTGGAAACCACCATAAGTGAGGCAGCCATTATTAATTAAAATTAAAAAAAAAAAAATCTAAAGTTTTCTTATTCCAGTTTCCAGTATTCAATTTCATTGGGGCAAGAGCAAGGCAGAAACCAAACCTGAGCAGGGTGCCATTTGTCTGCTAATGAGTAAAGTTAAACGTACAAAAATAAAACCCCAAAACTTGCAACATGCAAGTCTTGAGCAAAAAATAAATGGATACAAATGGAGATTTTACAGTTCTGTGTGGGCATGGTTGCTGCAGGTTAACTGTTTAATTTCTATTCCTACACCCCAGTTTCTGTATACCATTTGTTATACTCAAGTACAGTACAATTTTTTTTAAATTATAGAATTACTAAGATCTGCTATCACAGGAACAAAAATTAAGGATTTTAGCAAAAATATTTAAGTGAATATACTCACTCCACTGTACCTAAAGCACAAAGAAATTATCATTTTGTTTACAAAGTTTTTTTTTACATTAAGGTGTTAATTAAAATCTAAAAATCCTTTTTTGAAAATTCCAGTTTCTTGATGGGAAGGCTGTACCATCCCAACAAAACCACAACCAGGAAGCAACAAGGAAGATATTGTGGTTTGATTCCTGTTATGCATCACCCTGCAGCCTAAATTACCTTCAGTACCCTGAAACCATATGAGTCAGGGTTAAAAAAAAAATGGGTTCAGCATTAGTGAAAGTCACTCTAGTTTTTTTGCAAATTTAGCACTCCTTAAATTTTTTCATCCTCCCAGTCCCGACAGAGACAGATGCAGACACAAGTCTTGCCACACCGCACACCTTTATTATAGTGGGGAAGTGCTTTTCTTTCACTCTCCACAGTAGCACAGTTCCCACACACCAAAGCACAATGCAGCACAGTCGTTTTTTCCTATTCTCTTCCACATTCCACCTCCACTCCTCCTCTGGCAAGCTTTATCCTCTTCCTGTCGATTCTGGCTACCCAAGTGAAGTGAGGCAGCTCCTTTTGTTCTGCTCCTGGGAGTGCTCCAGATGGCTCGTTAGCTGGATCTGGAATCACTCCCAGGTGTGGTGAAAGCTGAATGTACCAGGGCTCTGCCACCTCCACAGCTGTCCCAGGTGGCATCCACCCAACCCAGCAGGGCTGCAGCAAACTGCCAGAAAGCCCTGTGGGAATCCGAGGTACCACTGCAAAACTGAGGGCTGCCATCTAGTGCTTCAGGGGAGGCAGGGCTCCCCCAGTCCTTCCACTTTATTGGTCTCCTGGCTGGGAAAGGACCACAACCATCTATCACAACATCCAGAGTCACTAATTATTCTTTGAGGTTGCATGCCCTCTGATGTAAAAAGATTGAATTCAAATATGAAGGGTGTTACTTAAATAAAGTTAAAATTTTGTGTGTTAAAAAATGTCATTTTTGAATATATTCAGTTTCCTCAGGAGTAAATGCATTGCCTTAAAAGTATTGTATGCTTTAATATACATAAATACAGTATTTAATCCTTATTTCAAAGGTGCTATAATATAATAGTATGGGTTTACAATTTGTATTTACTCGATAAAAACTGTAATTTTCACGGAGTACTTTTTTTTTCTTTATTCTTCCAATAAACTGATTACATTTGCACCTGTGCATCAATGTTATACTAATTTATACAAGCTCAACAGAGCTTAGAACAGGAGGCTGATGAAAATGTGAAAAATGGGGATTATAAAGCAGTTTCAATAGAATTTTTAAATATTGCAAGGTGTTATTTCCAGATAGGAAAAATCAAGAATTAGCAATCTGCCAAGAGTACACTAACACCAAATTGTTCAAAAAAGCCTTCAACAAGGTTTACATCAAAATACTGTATCTAAAGTCAGCTTTTTCCATAAATGTCGAGGAGCATTAAAACTTGGAAACACCAGGGAAAAGTCATTTGAAAAAACATGGTATAGAAACTGGTTAGAAATCATTTTATCTACATGGCACCTGCAAAAATTGTGAAGTAAGGGCAAATCTCTATCCAAAACTCAAAAGAAAATCCACAACAGAATGATAAATAAATGAGAGTTTTAAAATGGCTGAGTCAAAGTCTTTTGCTAAAATGCAGAGCAAATGTTGAAGGAAATTAAGTGAACTTTGCAATAGTCAGGAGTGTCTAAAGCCCTCCGATCGTGAAGGGCTTCAGGTTTTAATTAGTAATCAATATGTAGATGATTTCCTGTATGTCATTGAGGACCATTATAAATGTACTTTATATTGTTTTCTGGGCTACTTTAATACCATGTGTATGCATAGTCATGGACTTCTAAAGTCTGTTCACAGTTAACAAGACTGTTGACACAAGCAGTTCAATATCCGTTAATTGTGATAAATCTGTGTATACATAATAAACAAAGGTAAAGTCTTAAAAACGCATTGCAATTTGACAAATTACAACCATTTAGAAACAAAGCAGTAGGAATCAATTCAGTGTCTCCGGTCATATTAGCAGCCCCAAAGGAGTAGCAAATCCACTGATGCAGAGTCACAATATGTGTAACTATTTAATTCTTTGGCTTCTTAGTGCCAACATTCTGCCATAACACGACATTTCCAAAAATGTTAATTTTGTTTCTCAGAGAACACCATCACAATGTTTTGTGAACCAGAACTGAAATATTTCTCTAATCATTTGTTTTTCTATTACTGATATTGTACAGTGGACATGGGTGCGCATAGGATTGAGCTAGCTGTTCATCTGCTGGCTTGCTTTGCTCATTATTTCTTGGCTGCAGGTTAAGGATAAAAAAAAAACAGTTAAGGATTTTTAATCTTAAAAAGCAAGGCAAACAAATTTCGGGCAAAGGAAAATTGCTTTATTATTAGTCATAACCGGTTATTAACTAATAAACTAGCTGAATGAAAATTTATTTAACATACATTTTACATGCACAAAAACATTAAAACATCACACAATTCAAGCACTTTTGCATGGAAGAGCAAGTTTTTCCTCTAGGCTGATGTAAGCTGCTACTGGAATCTTACAAGAAATACTTAATGTGAATTTTTTTTCTGCTGAACGGGGCAACAACAGGTATTGTAGCTAGTTCATGTTCCTATTGATTTTTATTGAGCAATGTACCACCATATTTAGGGAGTGTATTTGAGTTCTCAGAGATGTGCATATGCATTTTTTAGTCAGTAATGTTATCTAATGCACAACATTTTGACTGAAGCTCCAAGTGGAATACTGTAGTATGTTGAAGGTCTCGACTTTTAGACAGTTGTCCGCATAATCACAATACACTGGCGGCAACTTTTTTTTTAAAAATCTGTACTTTAATTTAAACATAAGGCTTTTAATTTTTTGTCTAGATTGTTGCACTTGAAGCAGAGTATTATGTAAGAGCTGTAATGCAGCATTTAAACCATGTAAATATATTGTTGTTTTTTGTACCATTTCCATCATTTTAATTTCCTGTGTGATATATAAGCCTGAAGATGGTTTTCTGATTGAAGTCTAAGTACCCCCTTTGCATCATTTACTATGAATTATACTATACAGTGGGATGCAAAAGTTTGGGCAACCTTGTTAATAGTCATTATTTTCCTGTATAAATCGTTGGTTGTTACGATAAAAAATGTCGGTTAAATATATCATATAGGAGACACACACAGTGATATTTGAGAAGTGAAATGAAGTTTATTGGATTTGCAGAAAGTGTGCAATAATTGTTCAAACAAAATCGGGCAGGTGCATAAATCTGGGCACCGTTGTCATTTTATTGATTCCAAAACTTTTAGAACTAATTATTGGAACTCAAATTGGCTTGGTAAGCTCAGTGACCCCTGACCTACATACACAGGTGAATCATATAATGATAAAGAGTATTTAAGGGGGTCAATTGTAAGTTTCCCTCCTCCTTTAATTTTCTCTGAAGAGTAGCAACATGGGGGTCACAAAACAAAAGGATACAGAAAGCTGTCCCAGAGATTTAAGCTGTCTGTTTCCACAGTTAGGAACATATTGAAGAAATGGAAGACCGAGCCTTAACTTGAACTGAGCCTGTGAAGTGGCATACCTAGAAAGATTTCGGATAGACCGAAGCGACGAATGGTGAAAACAGTCAGAGTCAACCCACAGACCAGCACCAAAGACCTACAACATCATCTTGCAGCAGATGGAGTCACTGTGCATCGTTCAACCATTTGGCGCACTTTACACAAGGAGATGCTGTATGCGAGAGGGATGCAGAGGAAGCCTTTTCTCCGCCCACAGCACAAACGAAGCCAGCTTCATTTTGGAATAAGGTGCTGTGGACTGATGAAACTAAAATTGAGTTATTTGGGCATAACAAGGGGCGTTATGCATAGAGGAAAAAGAACACAGCATTCCAAGAAAAATGCCTGCTACCTACAGTAAAATATGGTGGTGGTTCTATCATGCTGTGGGGCTGTGTGGCCAGTGCAGGGACTGGGAATCTTGTCAAAGTTGAGGGATGCATGGATTCCACTCAGTATCTGCAGATTCTGGAGACCAATGTCCAGGAATTAGTGACAAAGCTGAAGCTGCGCCGGGGCTGGATCTTTCAACAAGACAACGACTCGAAACACTGCTCAAAATCCACTAAGGCATTCATGCAGAGGAACAAGTACAATGTTCTGGAATGACCATCTCAGTCCCCAGACCTGAATATAATTGAAAATCTGTGGTGTGAGTTAAAGAGAGCTGTCCATGCTCGGAAGCCATCAAACCTGAATGAACTAGAGTTGTTTTGTAAAGAGGAATGGTCCAAAATACCTTCAACCACAATCCAGACTCTAGTTGGAACCTACAGGAAGTGTTTAGAGACTGTAATTTCTGCAAAAGGCGGATCTACTAAATATTGATTTCATTTCTTTTTTGTGGTGCCCAAATTTATGCACCTGCCTGATTTTGTTTGAACAGTTATTGCACACTTTCTGTAAATCCAATAAACTTCATTTCACTTCTCAAATATCAATGTGTGTGTCTCCTATATGATATATTTAACTGACATTTTTTATCGTAACAACCAACGATTTATACAGGAAAATAATGGCTATTAACAAGGTTGCCCAAACCTTTGCATCCCACTGTATATCCCCGTGGTTATGGAGATTTAACACATTGCAATATTCCATTGATCTTCTACTGTATAATCTGTCTATGCTAAATACGGTGCATATTACACAGCAGTAGAATGCAATTTAGAAAATAAAGAACAACTATTTTGTGTTTTTACTATTTTTTATTTATTTTATACCTGTTGCCATTCCCAACATGTATTGTTTCCTATTACAGTAACAACTTTTTACCAGGTAGGTATAAGTAAAGGCACATATATTGGTATGTTTGAAAATTTTATACTGCTTTTTGATATCTGTAGCACACAGTCTTATATAATTATATTGTAAATACATTTAACAAGTTATTTAGATTTTATAATATGTGGTTTTCTTGAGCACAGGAAATAGTCACACAATGTATGCTGCTGTTCTCAGCATCCTAACCTCTCATTATATCATCTTAGGTTGTATAGTAACATGTTCAAAGGAAAATATGCAATAAAATATATCAGTTGATTATTATGATTTTGATTATTATAGTTTTGTAGTAAGACCCATGCCACTTGATTAGAGTCATAAAAGAACATGATTTACACATAATTACAAAACTTGTAAAAGTGTCACGTTGCAATTATATTTACTTTTGTGTCCTAAGCAAAAGAGATTTGAGTTAAAACTTGAATCCTAAATTTCCAGTTCAACTTGTTTGGCTTGTGTGAATAAGATTTAAACAATTGCTATATTCTGTACACTGCTTCTTATGTCTGTAATTTATGGTAATGGTTGTAAATAACACCTCTGTAAACTATTATCTGCTTGTTTACTATTTTGCAAAGCTGCCTTTCAAATGGCTTGTGATCAGGCAGAGTTAAAAATATAAGATAATTCAAAATGCATTTCCATTTTACATGTGTCTCGTGAGCTTTAAGAATGGTAATTGGAGTACAGGTTAAGTGCAGGTCGGTAAATGCCTATTCTTTAAAGAAACTGAGAACAGCAAATATTTGAAAGAAATGAGTCTGACTGTATTGTAGTAACTGTGTTAATGATAAACTTTTTTATACCATAGGCAATATTTGAACAGTAGTCACTTTGACACACATTCTACATTGTAAGCATTACATGTTCAGTTACTTTTTAAAGACAAAATCAATTTCTTTGGTTTTATAGAGACTAAAAAAACATAGGCTTACCTAACACAAAAAATTGTACTCTGTTTTCATCTATACACATAACGCCTGTCTGTTGCATGATTACACACAAACTACTTGGGCTAGCACCTTGATCTTGATTGAAAACCTATGCTCTGATACATTCTGGTAATTCAAAAAATTTTAGGCAGCTGCAACCTCAGCAAACTGACCTGTACTCGTGGGTTGCATACTGTAAGTGATAGTCTAATGAAGTGACATGGAAAAAAACTCCAGAACATTCTGGTAAGCATCAAGCAAGTTGTAGATGATGTGATGAATAATGCCATTATAGGTAGAAGAGCAGCACTGCCATCTGCTGAGCATTCAGTGTAGGATACAGAATTTAGAAACGAGATGGAAAAAATGGATGAGACTTGAGGTCTCTGTGTTTCACTAGTAGTGTATGTTTATATATTGTGTTTATTAATATATTTTTATATAGTTGACTTTAACATGTACAGTTTCATAGTGCACAAAATCACATTTAATAAAGCACAAAGATGCACACTTTCAAATGTGTTTATTAATAATATTAAGTGCAGTAAATGGCAAATGTCTTGAATCCCCACTTGGGACCCTTTCTGATGTTAGCTGGTCTATCTTAATCAACATACAGTGCACAAATCCTACCTTAATCAACTTATGCTTTCATAGCTAAATATTTATTTATTTTTATACCTGCATGATCAGCAGGTTGTCTCACCCTGTGGTAAGAAATCATGTGACCTGTGACTCAAGACACATGACAAATTATATAGCTAAAGATTATGTACATGGTGAATCAAACTGAAGTACCACATTTCTCAAGTTCATCGCATGAGGAAGAGGCGGCTGATTGGGTTGAGGTGGTGGTCCTTTGATAGGCGATCCCTTGTAGTTTTCAGTCTGCTACATGTCTTGTTCCATTTCGCACCGTGCTTTTGCTGTCGAACCATTCTTCAAAAGCAACAAATCATCACTATGCAATGTGCCTGCCGAGCGCACTTCAGCATTCCTCTAAATGGTTGCATCCCAAAAGAATTCTTCAGTGGCTGAATTTTCAGACGGGTACAATTTTGAACAGAAAATCTCCCAGCCATCATTGAACTGTACTAACACTTGAAAACATCCAAGCTGTAAGGGCATCAATTTTGCAGTCTCCTAGATGTTACAGTGTGCAAACATGCTTCTGCCTGAGGCATTTCCAACACATCTTTGAGGAGGAGTTTGCATGAGGACCTTAATATTCATCCATATAAAATGATGATAGTGCAGGAACTCACTGGGAGAGCCATAGAGAGTTGTGCACAAACATTCTGCAAACCATTCATCAAGATGTCATTATCATGTGCAGCAAAGAGGCACATTTCCATTTGAATGGTTGCATAAATAAGAAAAACTTTCGCTCTTGGGCTGAAACCATCTCTACACAGTGAGCGTGTTACAGTTTGGTGCGCCATTGCGGAATTTGGCAATGTGGGCCCTTACTTTTTTGAGGACAGGGTAGCGATAGTCACCGTCACTTAAGAACATTACACTGAAATGCTACAGAACTTTTTGCAGCCAGAAATGGATGTGGTGGATGCCTGGTTTCAACAGGACAGAACAACAGTTCATACTGCACGGAGATCCACACAAGTTTTGCGGGAGATGTTTCCAGGTAAGCTGATCTCCCTGTGTGGCAATGCTGGGTGGCCTTCATGTTTACTTGATCTTGCTCTGTGCAATTTTTTCTTGTGAAGCTATCTCAAGTCACAGGTATGCACTCACTGACCTCAAATCTTGAAGCCCTCAAGGACACTATTCACCACGAAATCAACGATATTCCCTTTGAAATGGCTAAACGAATCATGCGAGCATTCAGAAATCGTCTTGAAGAGTGTACCGCTAATGATGGCCTCCATCTTGAAGACATCGTTTTTAAGAAACAGTGAACAAAATCTATTTTTTATACCCTTTATTGTGTCGTAATGAAATTTATTTTATCTTGTAGCGTTTTTTAAGAATAAACATTTGAAATGTGGTACTTTTTTTTTGGTTCACCTTCTACAAGGTAAACAGGGCTCTAGAGTGCGACCTAATTTCTCAATGGTGCGACTAAAAAAAATCAAAGGTTGCACCTTTGCGACCAGCCGTTCGAGGGGGAAAAAAACGAAACTCTGTGACTTTTAAATTCTCCCTGTTGTTCAACAACAGACACACATTAGGCCCATATCGTGGTCTAAACCAATTGAATATGGATGAGTGCCTTACTATCCGCACATTATGCTACAATTTTATTTTGTAGATATCACTGTTGGTATGGCAATTTATTCTGACCATTCCAATTTCTTTCTGATTTTTATAGTCCTCTTTACTTTGTTTGTCATTGAAAACACCTGAATTCTATCAGTAAGTTTGTCTGCTTTTTCTGTGACTTCTTGCTTCTCCTGACTCGTTTAGCCGAAGTGTATCAAGAAACGTTTCTGGGGCTTCTTTATACCAAGAGCACTATGCCTGCATAATGCCTTACTCTGACTGTGACAGCCAGGTTAGACGTTTTCTTTCTTTTTGGCAATTCTGGTGTGTGTTCAAACCATATTGTGTGTGAGTGTGTGTGTGTTGTGTTTTGTTTTATTTTGTTTGTTTGTTTAAAACACTTTTGCAAATAGAAAAATTTCCCCTGGGGACAAATAGAATTCTATCCATCCATGCTACGTTTTACAATGTGTTTTTGCCACACTTAAACTTACAAAATTGTAATGGATTATTCAACTATTAGTGAAAATTGAGAGTCTGTGGGAGTGTCTGTCCATACACTGACCTCCCCCTTGGACCAAATACTGCTGGCATATAATCCTGCTACCTGTGACCCTATAAAAGAAAAAGTAATTTTCTGAACCTGAAAAGGATATATGTAACTAACTGTGAGCAGTATCAAAGTTGAAGATTGTTAAGACATTGAAACCTTGGTGATGCAAAATTGGAATATATTCTGTAAAACATGTCAATAAAAAAAGAAAACTATTTAGTCATAAACAGTGTAATACTAAAAAAGTTTAGTTTTTAAAATCAGCCTGGGTTTGTCTTTTTTGGTGAATAAGGAACTAACAGAAGTCTGTCTAAAAGAAGAGCATAAAATGAAATTTAGTACATATGCGTATACCTCAGATATAAATGTCCAGTGAAAATAATGCTGCTTAATCATATTTTTCTTCTTCAGTTAATATTATAGAGTGCATATCTTGGAGGGAATGCTCAATTTGTGTATATTTATATTATTTATAGTGTTTAACTTTCAGTTGCTAATGACACTTTTACTAAAATGTAATTTATTTCTTTTGTATTTTGTTTTTCAATTTGACATGAAGCAGTTAAGTCTTAACTGAAAGTGCAAATCAAAATGTAAATGTCAAAGCCATTAAATGGGGTGAAAATATGATCATAATATTAAAACTGAAGTATCCAAACCACTTTTCTAAGTCCCACCCCCCAGTTTTTTCAACCTTTTTTCTGTTCTTTATGCATAGATATTTACCATCTCCAGAATGCTTATAGTAACAAGATGACATTTATCTCCTAGTCTTTGGGTGGTCTGAAGTAAAAAGTATTCTTAAATTTTATTTCGATTAAATTGTTTTAATTAGTTGAATTGAAGTAACAAGATTAATTTATCATTTTAATATTTGACCACTCAAACACACAATTTTGTTTTTTCTAGCTGCATATTACAATTAACCTTTGCTTCTTTATTACCTGTTATATATTACAAAAGTCATCTTTGAATTTATCTTCACAAAGCAGCACATTGTTTGGGAAATATTAATGCTGTTGTATGCTGTTTTGAGTCATAACACAGATGTCTTGTGTTACTTTTTAAAATTCTGTGTGTTTCAGATCAGATACTTGTACTATAACAGTTTTTGGATATCCAGCACATGTCTAATTTTTTTCTTTCTTTTTTGTTGAACTACAGGTAACCAATGAGATTACTCCTGTATTATCATACTCTTATATGGCAGTTTTGGTTCCAGTTTTTCTTCTCACAGACTTTCTTCGGTACAAACCGGTACTAATTTTGCAGAGCCTCAGCCATATTTCCATATGGTTAATCCTTCTCTTTGGCACTAATCTTTTAGAAATGCAGTTCATGGAGTTCTTCTATGGAATTACCATGGCAGCTCGTGTGGCCTACTCTTCGTACATCTTTTCACTTGTCACACCTTCATTGTACCAGCGAGTAGCAAGCTATTCCCGTTCCTCTGTTTTGATGGGAGTTTTCATCAGCTCGGTTCTGGGACAAATGTTCGTGTCCATTGGAGAATTCACATATATCACTCTTAGTAAGATATCATTGGGATTTGTGGTCTTTTCATTCCTATTGGCACTCTTTTTACCCTGGCCTAAGCGAAGCATGTTCTTCAACAGGAAAGTACTGGAGCAAAATATTGCTTTGCCTACTGAAATAGAGAAGGAAGGTTCCAACAACCTTGTGTCCTCCCCTTCCAGGACAACAGCTTCCTGGAAGAATTCTACTTTATTTGAAATGTTGAAGGAACTTGTGAATGTAGTTAGAAAACCTCAGTTACGACTGTGGTCAATTTGGTGGATCCTAAATTCAACTGGCTATTACCTGATTATATATTATGTTCAGATACTTTGGAATGAAGTGTACCCAGCCATTGAAAATAGGAAGGTTTATAATGGAGGAGTGGATGCTGCATCAACTTTACTAGGTAGGTTTTTAAAGTATAGTGAAAAATTATCAATTGTATAAAAAACTTCAGAAGGTCTGATGAGTTTGTTTTTTATTTATTGATATTTTACATTTTTATATCCTTGGATTTTCTAGGAATTATTGCTCTTCTACTCTAGTAATGTGATGTGCAGGAGTATGTCCAGTGAAGGACTAGCAACCCATTCGATGTTTATTCCTGCCTTACTCATATTGTTGTTGCTTTTGTCAACACATTTTTATAATGGAAAAGACTGGTTCAGAAAGTGGATTAAGGCAACTAAATACAAGGTTCTACCTTTTTAAATGTGGAAGTATCGCTCAGGGAATGCTGTTTTGCATTTCTTATCTGACATCTGTGGAGTGTATTTGTGACATCAACAGTGATTTTAATTTTGATATGTTTTTAATGTTAAGTGTGTACTACAAGTAGAGCATTACAAGTATTTAAATATATTTTAGGGTGCTATCAGTAAAGTGCATATGGAAGTAGTGGGCAGTTTACAATAAAGTGAGATGGGTTATCTTGCAGTGAAGTCCTTGAATGCTTTTTAAGTCTCCTCCCAGAATGGGGAATGCTTCTTCACTGTAGTCGAAGAGAGCAAGGCTGATTTTTAAAATCTAGACTGGATTGTCTGATGTTACCTGTTTTTGAATGACATTTTTATGCCACAGGGTTGGGGGAGCTACTTGTTAAAAGAGCACATGACAGCCCAACAACTAGTTAAAGATGTGCCTGACCCTTGATAAAGTTTTTAAGTATAGAAGGAATGAATTTACGGGATCCTGAAATAGACTAGGAAATAACGGGGAACATCCACTCTAATTTGGAATTTTCATTTAAACTTCTTCACATTCCTCAGAAAAAAAACAAACATAAGTACACTCTCTAGAGTTCTTTCAGCTACATCATCCAAAAAGATAGTCTTTAAATCCCCAGATAAGATACTTGAAGCTACAGCTCTTCTTGAAAATCATTCCCAGAAGGGGGAGACAAAACACACCTTTGGTAGTCCAATATTTCCTTAAAATTACTTCCATTACATAAATTCAAGAACACATTATCTGACATGTTTAGGACCAATGAATTTCACATTTTCCTTTTGTGGGTGAATAGTAAATGATTAAACAAAATCTTTCACTCCTTGAAGTGTAACAAGTATAGTTTGTACTGTGTCTGCCTATTTCTCCAGGACAGTGGGTGGTACCTTTCATGAATGAAAGGCCAACAAAATGGAGGGGGACAGTAAATAGGGTAGCATATTTACCCAGCATGCTAGATGGCAACTGACCTCTAATTGCTGCCTCAGGTGGGACTCCTATAGGTTTGGCCTGGAGTTGTAATCTGAGCAAGCTGCCCTGGCAGAAGATTATGTGCCACTATGGGGAACCGTCAAAAAGCAGCTGTATTATTTAATTGAGGTCAAACTGACACAACCACTTCGGAAACCAGGTAATCATGGGTCAGACTTTAAAATTAACCATTTGATTGAGGCTAGAGTTGGGAGAGAAGCGGAGTTAAGATTTTTGTCTGGCAGTTGAGAAAAGCAGGCGGCCAGTGGAAACGTATCAATAAGGTGACACAGAACATTCGACATGGACAATATGCTACACAGAAGGAAATAGTATTTTGAATGTTGCATTATGAGGAGTTAAGATTAATGCATTATGAGGAGTTAAGATTAACTGAATTGGAAACGATCAAAGTTCAAATTCTTGGCAAGGATGATTGGGTGATCATATACTACTCAGGTGATGATAAACACATTAAAGGGCTTTGCAGTAGATTGTGAAGCATGTAAAAAATGTACTGGAAAAAATGTACTGGCTTTCCAACCAATTTCAGACAGGTTAGCCATCTTTAAATGTATTTACAGTACATATATGCAACAATAGAATTGTCTAGCTCCAGCCAGCCTTGGAATCGGATCTAATTGCTGGTGATTTCAATGGCAATGTTGAAGGGAATTCGCAAGGCCTGGAAGCCTGTACTTGGTTATTTTCAAGTTAGAGAGATAAATCCTAATTGTCTGAGAATTTTGACTTATACATGCAATGATTTTACTTGTAGGAAGCAACTGATTTTAACATCAACTCACATAATAAAAGTAACTGTTAATCAACACTTGTTTCTTTATCTCACTCAAAGACGTATGTTCAATGGGTGCAGCAGAATGCATATCTGATGTGTATCTGATTATCATCTGTCGGGTACAAGGATACAGTTTACACTAAAATGCCTCTGCCGTATGACACCCACTGCAGTCAGGCAGCAGTTTCATTTGCTTTTCACCTGCCAACAATGAGCATGAGGCAAATTAATATTTGAAAACAATATGTATGCCGAGAAGAATTTGTACTCCACTCTACAAAGATGAAGACAAGGTTGAATATCAGGTTAGTGCCTTGACTTTGGTGAACAATGCAAACTGGCAAATATGGCACACTGGGAACAGCTGACACCCATAATTAAATGGAAGAAGCAGTCCATTGTCATGAATACCATATCTAGTATACAATATTGTGACAATTCCGTGTTGGGTACATGCGAAAAATAAAACTTTCTTTAAGTCAGTTGGCAAATTAGAATTTTCAGCAATCGGTGATCAAGTCTGTTGTGAGAATACCTTCAACAAACTCAGTCAAGCAGTGTCTGAACTGCAGAATGTCAAACCACTATAGATAGATTATCAATTGTTGGCCAAGTATAAGGAATATCCAACTGTGCTTCCAGAAAATTGAGAAGCAAATAACATACGATGAACAACCTGGATAAAAACTGTAAACATCTTCTAGTAGATGCACAAAGATTCAAGTAGCAGAATGTGTATCATTATTCTAGTACACAGCAGCGTGCAAGAGTGTTGTGTGTTATTACAGCTCTTGTTCAGTATTGGTTGTTTTGTTATGAGTAAAGTTTTTAATGGCAGACTTGATATCCAGTGAAGAGCAGTTTATCAAGGATCTCATGTATGCCAACAATAATAGGATTTTCAGAGACGATGAAAATGAGGCCTCCAGCATCCTCCCTGACATCTAAACTTAAGCAGACTAATTGTGATACATGCAGACAAGACAAAGCTATAATGGACAGATGGCTTGCATCAATACAGTTGAGTTGTGTGCTGTTACAGCAACTGCGTGTATTTAAGCAACTTAGGAGAGCAAGTTTAGAAAACCATGTCTTTGCTAGTGTACAAATTTGTATACAGTAGGGTCCTCTAGCAACTATTTTCATTGTTTTACATAGTGTAAATTGAGCATTACTATTTCAAGAAAAATGCACATCCTCCTTTGTGGCATGTTTATCAGCAACATAAAGAGTCAAACGATTTGATTTACATTGTGATTTTTTAATTATTGTGCTTCAGTGTTTCAAGCAAAATAAACTTGACTTGCCTTTTTTCCTTATTTCCATAGTGGACAGTTAAAAAAAAAAAAAAATTCTCTCAGCTTATGGCGAAAAGACATTTGTAAATACTTAGGCAACAAGCCATGAATGGTCATTTTAAACTGTGTTATCTATTTATAATGTGGCCCTTGTACACATTCTTTCAGCTTTTCTGTGGCCTATAGTCTAAAAATAAAGATAGGTCCCTCATCTGTTCACTAACTGCAGCTGTTTCTGAGGCAATGGTTTCCAAACAGGATAGTCTTAAAGGACTTGCTATGTGCCACTTTTAAGTAGGAATGGGACGTGGACGTTTTAGTTTTCAAATGCAGCTTATAGTCTGCACACTCTGCCAGGTCTTGCCTTTTCCTATCTGCGTTAGTGCATAAAATGTTCTTAATAGCAAGACAAAAAGGCTGTTCGTTTTCTTAACATGCTTGACCAACTGTGGGGCCACAGAGATGGAGCCACTGCCAACCCTGTAAATATAAGGCAGGAATTAACTCTTGACAAAGTACCATTTGACGACAAGACTGACACACACACTGATTCGGTTTAGAAATGACAGTTAATCTATAAACACAGATTTGGGATGTGTGAGAAAACCACAGTAATGGGATAACCAAGTGGAACACAGAGGAAGGATGTGCAATCCTTACTTAGACCAGTGAGTAAATTATCTATAACATGGAGGCTACTAGAGGTGTGGGCTTGCAGGTGTGTTTGTGTGCTACCAACAAAAATATTCATACAAGAATTTATTTAAATATGTAAGGTAATTTGTACTGAAGGAAATTTTGGCTTTCTTTATACTTATTCTTGTAAACCTGAATTCTACTTTATTTTCAAAGTGTATTAACATGCTGTCCTAAATCTTGCCCCCTTTCAGGTGCCATCACTTCTTTTGCTGCTGGTTACGTAAAAATTCGTTGGTTTCTATGGTCTGAGCTTGTGATTGCCATTATCACAACCGTCCAGGCTGGCCTCCTGCTTCTCATGAACACCACATCCAACATCTGGGTGTGCTATATTGCTTATGTGCTTTTCCGAGGTTTCTATCAGTTTCTTGTTCCTATTGCCATGTGAGTACTTTTAACATCAGTATAAGTTGTGAATGTGTAAAAAAACATATATTCTGAATTGATTTCACATTAGTATTGCCTTTTCCATTATTTCACTTTTAACTAAAAACTGAAACTGTAGTCTGAGTAAGAGTAGGTAGAAAATAAGTATATGAATTCAGAAAACCTAATTTTAGAAGTATAAAAGCATTTTTAGTAGTGACATGGACTGTTTTTCTGGAGTATATTTTTAGTCGATCATCTCTACAGATAGACAAACAGAATAAAACAAAAACATTTACAAAGTTCTCCATCCATCCATGCATCATCCAACCCGCTATATCCTAACTACAGGGTCACGGTCAGCTTCCTTTTATTGCAACCTGTAATGCAACAAAAAGGAAATAAAGTGGATGTATCCTTTCACATACAGTTAGACAAATACAAGTTAATTATATCTTTACAAAGGTGGTTCCTATAGTAACTACATTTCGTGCAGTTATTTTTTTCAACTTTCATTATTTGTAAACCTTTTAGGAATTCGGCCTTTTAAAATTACATTTTGTAAAATTACTCTTTGTAATTAGGTGCAAAATTATCAAATGAGTATGTTCAAACTGTACAACAAAAAATAAAAATGTAAAATTTATGACACAGAGCAACAGTGTAGAGTGACTTATGTTAGTGCACTACATTCTAAAATAGACAAATCAATATATTGTGCCTTGCTAAACGGTTGCAACCCATACTCTCCACAGTGTGAGGACTCCCTCTTACATACACATAGCAGTGGCCCTGCCCTAGAGCTTTCCATGTCAAATTATTTTTAAATAAATGTATTAGTCTACTCAAATTTTTAAAATGTACCCTCATTTAATTTAGATTTATGTTTAAAAGGTAAAAATCATCGTTTTTCTAAATCTCCTTATTTTATTAAAGGTTGTGTCCCATTAAATCATTTTTTTCCATCAAGTTCCAGTTTATTTTTTTCCCATTTGTAGTTTTCATTTTTTTTTTTCTTTTTATTTGGATTTTTTATGCATTATCAACTACAGTAACAGAAACAATATAGAAACTGCACTTTGCATTTTTTCTTTAAATTGCATCAACTGCATGCAAATGAAATTAATAGTAGAGTTAATGATTAAATCAATTAAAGTTCAAAGTATAATTGAAAAGTAGAACTATGAATTAAAGTGTTATCTGTAATTTAAAGCATTCATCCAACTAAAAACCTTACAATGCACTTAATCAGTGGGATTTGTTTTAACTTGGAGATGTGCTTAGCTGGCTTATTTCCATCACTGACATTCAACCACATTGAAACGCAGGATTGTGATGCACTTGCTGTTCATCTTACAGAGTCTTACCTGTAAGGAGAGTCTTGTATTTGCTGAAGCTCTTCTCATGGTTAGCTAAGCTAACAAAGAAGTAGAATGTGTGTGGGGCAATTAATATGTCTGAGAACGTTAGGGGGTGCAAGACAGCATTTTCTAACTCCACAGTAGGAGAGAGAATTGTAGATACACTTCAGAAAAGCTGTTGCCCAGATTTATAAAAATCATTGAGATATTATTGTGCCATGGATTTTACACTTAAGCTTGTGTTTGTTACCTTTTGAATGTTTTAGGGCTTGCCAATGCCAGTTGCTTTAATGTTTTCCCCATTATTCCCATGCAACTAGCAATCCAGGTGTCTTTCCTAATGTGCAGGTGCTTAATGCCCTTCATGTCATGATGGGACATATGTGCACAAAGGCAGTGTTTGCTAACAAAACAAAACATGTTACTGTGCTATTTTCAAGTTAAGGATCGATTACTAAGAATGTGTTTAATATTTTCAGCAATTCTGTAATAACCTGTAATAATTGTATAGGTCAGTTCCCTGATCCTTGTTCTCCACACTGCAGAAGTCATATTGCCTTATAAAAGTTGACAGTAGTCAGATTAGCAGTTGAAGCAAAGTGTAAATCTGTCCTGAATACCAAACTAATAATGCCTTATTGGGCACACTCACTCATACCTCCACAATAATGAAAATAAAACTGAGAAGTATATCATAAAAACAAGCTTTAAATGAAAATTCAGTTGTAAGGTTGTTTTTCCTAAAAGCATTGTGCATTTGATTGAAAACTACCCTTTGTTTAAAGATTCCAGATTGCATCATCATTATCTAAGGAACTCTGTGCATTGGTTTTTGGAGTCAACACTTTCCTTAGTACTGTCTTAAAGACAATCATCACCATCATAGTTGCCGATAAGAGTGTGCTTGGCCTGGCTGTGCACCCACAGGTAAAACTAAACAATTTCATATGCCATGTCTCATATTTAGGGGTAACCTGATTCATAATTCCACGTGTTACAGTAAGAGAAGCATTTAAGGATAAATAAGGAATGTACTTCATAACAGAAACAAATATTGGGGTACCTGTTTAACTGAAGTCTTTTATAGAAGAAAGAAATTTCCTGAAATGGAGTGTTAGTCTGTTTTAAACTTGAAGACAGAAGTTTATATTGGACTTTTGGGTGATCTTTCTAACAAGAACAAAACAATGTCAGTTAAAGCATTCTTTTAATAAAAGTTACAATTCCAGAGTAAATTTTAAAAAGATCAATTGAAAAGGTAGCCTACTGACTTAGCTATTAGACTTTGAAGAACAAGATTTTTGATTTAGTGAGCAAGCTGCTTATTCTATTTGTAACAATTACTCTATTTCTCTACCTTACCACAGTTGTACTATAACATAATAACTGTACCATAACTGAAAGACACTATATAAATAAAATATGCTTGTTAGTACTGGCAAAAAAAGTGTGTTTGGAAAGAATTATCTGTACACATTCATTTTCTTTGTTTTTTGTTTTTCAGTTTTTTGTTTATTTTGGCTATTTCACACTACTGTGCCTGGGCTACTTTGCAGCTGCTGCCTTCAACATTATAAAGCATTTTCGCAGGAATTCTCTTCCAGAAACTCCAAATGGGAACAAGTCAGAAAAACTTTGTAATGTTGTGTCTGACACCCCTGAGGAACAGAAACCGTTGGATGAGGCTGTCTTATTTACTAGCACCAAGGCTATTTAATGAGGGTGATGGGTAATTTCTAGTTTAAATTGTTAAGGCAAAAAAACAAGTCTTATGTGGGAAATTTTAAAATAAGTCTTTGTAAACTCATTTGATCAGTTGTCTTTACTATCCACCATGGTAGGTACCATTATTTAATGTGGCCGAATTTGTAGTCAGTGTTTTACTAAATAGGTCTATACAAATATATTTTTAAAATAAGTGAATTAATGGGCAACATTATTTCTACACATTGAATGTAACCAATATGTTAAAATCAGAAAATATCAAAATCATATTCAAATTTAAGTAATGCACTTTGTATAAATCAATATGTCAAAATAATCTAAACATAGGTGGAAGCAGCTCAATTGTTAGCATTTTAGACACATTTTATGTCTAAAAAATAAAATTTCAATAAGTGTCCTGACAGTATTATATTTTGATACAGGATGTTTGGATGTTTTAAATAAGCTAACGTGTTTCATGGTACTTGCTGCACATGAGACATACAAATATGGAGGTTGTATTCATTCTAGTCATACATAATATGCCGTAACATTGCAGTTTGAAAGAAATTTTATAGATCTAGGAGTGGGTCTGAAATATGTGTATTTCTCAGTGTTGTTGATCTTTGGGCATCAGTTATAATATTAAATGGTATACATTTTTAGGAAACCTAACAGAATTGAAATCTATAGTTCTTTTTTTTTTTCAAGATTGTTTTAGTTGTTCAATAGTTGTATTTAAAAGAAAATTAGTAAGGCAGAGGTGAGCACATGACATATATCACACATAAAAACAGCAGCCTTATTATTCAGTTAGGTTAGTGTTTTTATCACACATAAAGGAACATTGAAAGGAAACATTCTTTTGTAGAGGACACAATTTCTAAAAGTGTCACAAACTAAAATAAATCCAAGATACGTAATTTTACTTTCTGATAAGTTATTTTTAAATTCTCTTTGATGATGACTGTTCTTTTAAGTTTTTATGTACAGATACATATTTTCAATATTAGTACTGACCAAGGTTTATAGTCAGCAACTAATAATGATATTAATAGTGTTACATAAAAAAATCTGGCAAAAAATCTAGCAAACTGTGAATGTAATGCCTCTTGCAGGAGCACATATTTTGTACGATTTTTACAAAGAAAACATAGTTGTCTATATACATGTATTCTCTATGTGCTGGAGCATCACAGAAGTCAAAATAGTAAACTATAGTGGTGAAATAGTGAATACAAAAAATGCCTTTTCTCTGCCTGTCTTCTATTACACATTTTATAAACATTCACAATTTTTTTCATAATTTATTATTATGGGATTACAAGTTTTAATTGCATTCTGTTATCTGTTCATTAGTTCATGTATTTTAATAAACTGAGGTACACATTGAAGTCTTTTCATATTGGTTTTATTACATTAACAACTTTACGCTAATTCCTTGTTTAGATGTGATGATAATGTGGTGTTTTCTTTTATTTGCAACAGCATCAGGTGGTAGTTCTACTGTATAGGACAGTGTGCAAGTTTTGGACATCATCTTCTTTCTCCCAGATTGTTAGACAACAGAGTGTTTGGTGAAAATTAAATTTAAATTAACTTTTTTTAAATATATATTTTCAAGTTACTTGATTAATAGACTGCTGTCAAACATTTTATTTAGTGCAATCCTTCTATTACGTGTACTGTATATAATACGCAGCATGTATGTGTGTGTACAATATATATGTCCATAATATATATGCACTAACAAAATTTTATGGTTAATGTCATTCTGAAAAGTCACTGGAAGACAACTTGCATTTAATTTTTGTCTTACTTGTGTGTTTGCCCTGTTGTAAAAGGGTGGATGGAGCTACCACTTTGTTACAATTTATAAATTTCTCTAAATCGAAAAAGGTGTTAAGTCTTGCACAAGATATCTTGGGATAATATACTGGATTTGCTAAGAGCATTCACCTTATTCTGTACTTGAGGCCTGACCTTTAATTCCACTCTCATATTTTAACGTTCCCACATTCAGAAGTGAGTTAGGGAGTATAGCTTAAGTACAACAGCTTAAACATTTCAGGTTAGATGTGCCTAATTCCTAACTAGTCAAGAGTCCAAAAAGCACTTAACGTATGGCTTGTACATTTTTTTCCATTTGTCTCCTCTGTGCAGTTGTCTTTTGGCTTTGTTTTGTACTTTCTTTTTTATTTACTTCAGGCACTGCAATCTTAAGTGAGGGAAGAACTTTCTTAAATATTTATATACTTTCTACATTAGATGTCAGTACTTACTTTTTTGATTTACTGTATGTTTACTTACCCTACTGTATATCCAATGGTGTGGATTCATTCAGAAATAGGAAACGTGCATGTCATGAATTCCTGTTGAAACTAAATACATGTAAACTGTACCATACTGATATCTTTTTGAACTGTAAGCTGCTACAGGGCTGTTATGTGACAACTAGCATTTCTAATTATATTATCCTGGGACTTTAAATACTGAAATTTCTTGAGGTAGTCATTCTTCTCGATTGCTTTTTTTCACACAGATCATTTACATGAATCAAGGTATATATTTCTTACTTGTTTCCAGCAGTGTATTTGTTGCAAATAGAAGTTTACACAAATCAACAGTAGAGGGCACTGCTTCCAAAAATACAACTAAAAAGAAAGGATTAATTGCACTATGTGAAAGATTGCAGTAAGCTAAAGAGCAATTACACTTGGAACTTTATGAGCAGGTACAGACACAGTACCACAAATGGATTTTTGGATAGCATAGTTTGGCCTTAAAAACGAATCCTTCAAAATAATGGCATTTTGAAACGAACAAAGTAGAAAACATTTTCATGATGTGTATTTGATCAGATTTTTATATTGTTTGTATTTAATAATGTATTCATTAATTACCCAGTAGCTTTGAGATGCCACAGAGTTTCTCAATCATCATTGGTTAATAGACATTTTCTGTGTTTACCCAGTTTGGCTGATTGTCTTTTAACGATGTGTTAATTTTTCTTTCACTCTGTGACATTCCATACATCCATCATTTCATTCTCATGTCCATTCTTTTCAGCCTTGCTTCACTGGCCATTTCTAATTACTGTAGATCATACTACTCCTCACAGAGTTTTCATAATCTTTAGAGAGAGAGAGAGAGAGAGAGAGAGACTCCTGTCTGAATACCAGACAACTGCTGGAAATATTTCTGTACATCTCATACAATTGCATTCACTTCTGTACCTACACCTCCATCTGCATTTAAGTAGAAGAACTTGACTGCTTTCCCCAAAATGACTCCATTGCTAATATCTAAATTTACACACACAACATTAGCTTACTGCACCCCTGTCACACACTACCTATAGTAACTGCATTTGCTGCCTTCAGACTACCCTTCACACCACTACACTGCTAAGTAAATGTTAATTTTTTGCATTCGCCTAAACCTAAAAAAAAAAACTTTGGAAAAACATTGAATTGAAGCAAAGAATTGACAAATACTACTCTGCAATACAACTGAGGGAGAAGACAGAGTTCTAATTTGATTCATGTGAAAATGTCTGTTTAGTGGTATCAGTTTATTTTTGTAATTTCTGTTTAATGCAGTGAAGTACTATTAGCTCTATTGATGCTCTTTGGAAATGAAGGCCAAGCAAGTAAAGGAATTAAAGAGTAATTATAATGACTTCATATCAGTCAGCCCACAACATGCACACATACTTTTTTATAAAATGTGTGTGGATATATCTAAATAAAAATATCTAATATTTTTAGGTTTATAAATAAAAGATCTCAAAGTAATTTTCTTTTCCTAAGATAAAATGTATGCAGATGTGAGATAATGCTGTACTATAGGGCTATCAGATTATAACAAAATTAGAATTTCAGTGATAAGATTAAAAGTAAGGAAATATCTGAATGTAATTTAAAAGTTCTAAAGTGTACTTCATGTACGTTTGTTAAGTAACCGCCTTTGTATGCTTCGTTATTACTGTTTTTGCTTGTGGCGTGTCACATGCACTACTTATGACTCATGCACTAATACTACCTCCTTTTCTGTGCAAGGAAACTGACATGATGAAAGAGAAAACTGGAACCTAAACACTTCACATGCCTGTAAAGCATACACGAAACCTTACAAAACTGTTCACATAAAAACATAAACAAGGTTAAGTGCACTTGTTGTTTTAGTGTGTGGTTAAAAGGAAAAAGACTTTTCTTTTACAATCAAATGTCAGCATTTGCCTTCAAGTAAGAATTTTCTTTACATAGCTTTGATAGCTTTTTTTTTTTTTGAATAGTGGTGTTAGTTCTGACAACCATACACAATTGTCATGACAAAACTGTGTAAACTGTTTAGGGTTTTCATTCATATAAAATCCTTTCCTGTTTTTTTAACATTTGTTTATAAATGCATTTTCAGTCAGCTTATAATTTTGTTAAGATTATAAAAATGATTCTAAGGATGCAAGTGAAAAATTAGATCCATGTTCCACCTGCCTAGACATCATTTAAGGAAATATTGTATGGTTATTAGTGATACACAATGAAGGTTTATACAGTTATGTAATAGAATTCTATGGATTTTTTTTGTGTTAAAAATCAGTTAAATTGCTCCTGTTCCATTATGTGCTTTAAAATGCTGTGCTTAAAACTTAAAGACTAACATCATCCCAGTTTTTCTTTGAAGCAGATAGTTTTATGCAAGCACATTATGCCACAATATGGGTGAAACAAATGCCTTTCAATACATCCATTCATTAATCATAAGACACATTCCTTTCCACCGGTAGATTTTTTTTTGTAATTATAATTTTTTTCTTTTAATAGTTACCTTAAAGAATGCCGTTTCAGTTTGTGAAAAATGTATAAATGAAACAAATGGTATATAGAGAGCATTTAAGTGAGTTTATTTTATGTTATTTAAGCACAAGTATTTTGTTACATGTTATGTTACATGATCACCGAAATCTGAATTGTGTATTTTTTAGTGAAAACTGTTGCTGTTGATTTTAAATATTCCTGTATACAAAGGCTATGCGAAGCTCATAGCTAATAGACTATTTACTTTGTATTTTTCTACAATATGGAATTTTAAAGGCATTCTCAAACCTGCTTAATTCAGTTTAGGATTGTGGCACCAAAAATACCTCTGAGCAAAATATAATCTAAATTTTAAAAAAGCAGAAAATATGGAATAACTGAATTTGCCCAGAACATAGGGATGTAGTAGTATGGTTCAAGACACATGGACATTTACACTCTCATTTATTTACTGTTTAATGATTAGCTTAAAAATATATTTATTTACTTTGACATTATTTAGTACTTTTTTTTTTAAATAAATAACAAAAAATACAATCGAATACATAAAAGTGGTAGCAGAAAAGTCAAGGGGGGAGAAAGTGCAAAATTTAAATTTTGAGAATAAAATTATTAAAAGATGGTTCAGTTTATTTTCATTTCAATATTTTAAAATAAGTTATCTACCATGAACATAACTGTATCGTAATAAGAATAAAATCCTACATTAAAATTACTTCGGCAATGTTTACTGGAACAGTAAAAAGTAATTAAAATTAATAATCCTGCACAATTTAGTAGTAGTAGTAATCAAGTAGCATTGCTACAGAATTCTAATTTCTTCCTATGTCTCTTTGTGTATATTAATAGGTCTTAACAGCTATGGCTCCAAGCACTTTTAAACCTAACATTGTCTTCATTCATAAGTTTCTACTTATTCTAGAGTAAACTGTGTGTCTAGCTTCACAATACTTTTTTTTCTGTAAAGAATTAATATTGTTTAATTGTAAACATAAGCTGAAACCAAAATGTTTTATGATTTTGTTAGAGAAGTAACTGGTTTGTGGTGATTTTGAATGAAAATAACACGAGAATAAAGGTAAAAATGTGTACTATAACAAATTGAACATATTTTAATCATAATGTTCTAAAAATAATTCTACCTTAGATTTGTACTAATTTATTTGATGTTTTTCAAAATTATTACTTTTACAATATTTTATAGTACTTAAGACTATTGATTTTTATGTTTTAGAGATAAAAATTGTAATCAAGTAATTATAGTAAAACAAATTTTTTTTGTCCTATTAAAAGCAATACTTGATGAAGTATGTGTGTTATATTTATAAAGTTATTATTAAAATTCTTTCATAATTTCTTTAGTAAAAAATTAATAAATAACTTTTACATTATTGGAATATAAGGATCTTGATATACAGAAAATGTCTCTTTAGTGATAAGTAGAGTTGAAAGAGGGTTGAGCCCTGACTATAAAAGAATTGATCTCCAGGAGATGACAACTTCATTAAATGTATTATCTCTAAAATGTACTTTTTATACAGGCTAATGCAAGTTCAGCCCACATCTGCAGGAACACTTTGGGATGTATTGAAAGTATATCTGAGGAGACAATTTATATTATTCATTTTTCCAAAAAAAAAAAAAGATACCTAAATGGACTAATTACTGAGATTTTCAAAGTTGACAGAGACAATGCTAGCTTACCAGACATGGCAGTATATAAAAAGGTTGTCACTACAAATTGAATTTTATCTTTTCACTACAGAAGAAACATAGCAATTAAACTTCAAGTCATTTCATTCTTATTATGAGCCTGGGGAAAAGAACTAACAAGTTTTTAGTCTTTATAGATGCCAGACTGTAATGAAGTAGAAGCTCATCGTAGTACTTTTCTTGATAAATTAGAATTGCCACATCTTCGCATGGTACTTGTACAGGATCTGGACAAGCCACTGAGTCCCATTAAAATTCAGCAAGCTTTGAATTTCTTGCAAAGAAATAAGGCTACATGTCCAGATAGTTTTACAGCAGAATTAAAAAAAAATGCCTGCTAAACTTGCTCTGTTAATGTCATTGTTTGCTTCTTCATACTTAGCTAACAATATTCTACACCACCCCATATGCCAGGGGTTGATCTCTTCTCAATTAAAAATTAAGACCATTTGGAATAAGGTTTTCAAAGTATTGATCAAGGTTTTAGCAGAAAGAATTGACAAAGCCTTCCGTATAATAATATCACAAGACCAAAACAAGTCTTGTATTGTACTGTACACTCTTCAGCAACTAATATCCCAGAAATTGTAGCATCTCTAGACAGAAGGTTTTGATAGAATATAATGAGGATATTTCTTTACTGTTTAGCAAATTACTTTACTCCAGCCCAGAAGCTTCAGTGGAGGAGCACAGTATAAACTGAGATTAATTCAGATTAGAACATGCAACCTGAGAAGGCTGTATACTGCATGCAGTGCTACTTACATTACTTTGAAACCACTGGCCATTTGTATTCAGCAAAATTTTGAAATAAAGGAAACTATAAGACAATGATTGGTGCAAATAATCTCTCTATGCAGATGATACTGTTCTGTTCATTACTGACAGCAAATGGATAACTGCCCTTCTTAATAAATTTGTTAAATTACTTACAAGATTTATTGTTTTAAAATTAATCTGCTTAATCCAGTAAACTCCTTAGCATGTAATAATATATTAGAAAGATTTCTGCTGACTGTTTCAGTATAGTTCAAGTGTCTGGTGATTACAGTTACAAGGAAGCTTAAAGATCCTTAAAAACATAATTTTGGCAGTTTCATGGAAAGAATCAAACAAGATGTGAATAGGTGGTTAGCTTTTAACTTCTCTGTAGAAGGCTGAGTTAATATAGGTAAAACAACATTCAGTATATGGTTTTCTTTTTTTTTTAAACTTGACTCGGTTATAAGCTAATTTATATGGAAGACAAAAAGATTGTGTATTAAAAAGTTAGCATTACAAGGATCGAAAGCAGAAGGTGGCATGGCACTAGTTGACATTCAGCTATTCTACTGCATTTTGATTATTTGTAATTTGAGGCAATGGAAAAAGGAACAAAGAGAGGAATAAAGCACTTGCTTAGTTGTAACTGGAAAGAAAATCTTGTAAGAAACTCTCCCTGTTTGTTGTCCATGCTCTGGTCATTAATAATTTTCACCAGTTTACATAATAACTAGATTGTGCTTTAGTCACTTAAAATATGGATCCAATGTGGAAACCATTTTAAGGAAGAGATACTGCTGCTCCATTACAGGATAACTGCATTCAGGCCTGTTCTGAATTATATAGTATTTAAGTCTTGGGAGGCAGTGGGTATCTTACACTTCTAGAAATCTTTATATTAATAATGAATTTGTTCTTTTTGATTAACTTTGTTGTTAAGTACGGGATTTGTTCAACACACTCCTTTTTCCTTTTACAAATTAGGAGTTTTGTAAAAATGTGCTTAATTTCTCTAACCCTTCACCTCTAACCCTTACACTCAGAAATATTGGAATTAGTAATGAGAAACATTTTGGCAGCATTTCTTGACTTTATCAATTATTTTCACATCACTCACAGTTAAACTACCTTCTGCAGTTCTGGAACAGGAACCTGTCATCAATCTTTTGGGCAAGGTGTGGAATTCAATAATCCCACTCTAAAATTCATTATTTGTCAATTTGTGCAATTTGTGCTGCAGTTAATCTGAAAATTCCATACAGGACATACCTCTCGAAATTCAAATTATTTAAAATTTATCTAGGGTTGCCCCTAATTGTGAACAGTACCCTCAGCCTCACTTGGGCATATGTTTTAAAATTAAAAACATTTTTGGAAATTCTTTTCTTATCTACCATATATGTTTATTGTAAATTCTCTTAAAGGAGTCTTTGGAGGTTATTTCAGATTATCTTAGTTTACATTGTTAGCAAATCGGCTAAAATGGTTTATTGGAAGAATTCTCATCTCAAATAGGGGGAAAAAACATTTTATATTATCCAGTGGAACAGCATTTATTTAGAATTTGACAAGAATTCATAAAATGTTATGTTAAAATAGGTCTGCTGGGCACCTGTTACCACCTCTACTGAGCTTCTTTTGTTTTCATTAAGAGGTTGTACAACACAGTGGGCCTCTTTTTGTTATTAATTGTCTCTGTTTTGGGAGGGGGTTTTAATGTAGTCTATGATTACAAATCATAATTGTTTCAGAAATAAATGGAATTGATTATATTTCTTGACTGTACAGGCTTTTAAAGCTTGTAATTTAGTTTAAAATGTATTTTGTCATGCTATAATACCTGTTTTGTAATGCATATTTTTGGAATAGTAAAATACGAAAGAATTTTAAAAAATCCACCACAATGATTAAATACACACACACGGTTGCTTTTTTCTTCAAGACTTTTTTAGTCCTGTTAAAGTATGGATTAGAAGTAAAGCCTTGGAGACTTGAGGTATCAGTTAATGCCTGCAGTGAGGGAATTCACAAGTAGCAGTAGAAAAGGGCAAGTTGGCTGACATTTCATTTTAGTGATTTGTTACATTATTATGGATATTTCCTTGAGGTTCATGATTCTACAAGTTTGTCTAATTTCAGGTCGTCTTCACTTGATGTGGATATGGGTTCAGCTACTTCTTCAGTCAAGCTCTCCCTGCAATAAATATTGAAGAGAAACCTTCAAATATTAGAGAAAAATTTATTTCCGCAAAACATTTCAATGTACAAAATGTAGAACATTAGACCAATTGTGATAAAAATAGGCCATTCAGCCCAACAAGCTTGTCAGCCAGCTTGTCTAAAATAGCATCAAGTTGAGATATGAAGGTGCCTAAAGTTCTTCTCTACCACACAACTTGGTAGTTTATTTCATACGTTTGTGGCTCTTTGTATAAGAAAATACTTGAAGACGTTGTGTGAAATTTGCCCATATGTTTTAATCTGTGTCCCGTGTTCTCGTTAAAGAATTTACCGTCTTATTTTTCGGACCATAAGACACACCTGACCATAGGACGCACCCAGTTTTTAGAGCAGGAAAACAAGAAAAAAATACGTTTCTGGAACGAATTATGCTAGCAAACCGAGGTTCCACTGTATTTTGTTTTGTAAGTGCTGCTGGTTAGTGCCCTTTAAAAAACCACCTAGACAGGGCTTTTTTTTATTTTTGTTTTTTTTTTTTAATATACCACTGAACATTTGTTTTTTGTTTAAACACATTTTGTTGTAGAAGTACTGTACCTAGAACACTTCTGGTGATGGAATTGAATCCTCCTGTCTGGACCTGTCCTTGATGATCTAATCCTGGCTGTCAGTCAATCAGTATCTCTCACACACACAAAAAAAAGTGTGTCTTATGGTCCGAAAAATACGGTATTTTAAAGTAACAGCTGGTATCCATTGTATTTATTTCTTTCAAAATTTTAAAATGCTTAAGATTGTCACCTGTTAATTTCCTTTTCTGATAACTACAAGAACGTGCACCTTAGTATATAACATACAGAAACAAAAATACCCAAATGGTATTTCAGATGCACAGAGACGTGTTGATCCTTTATTAGAAACCACTTTCTGTGTCCATCTGTCCATTCATTTCGGTAGTGGCAGCATTCAGAATCCTCCTTCTGGATCAAGCTTTAGTAACGAGTTGAGCTATAAAGGCTACTATCTACACTCACCTAAAGGATTATTAGGAACACCTGTTCAATTTCTCATTAATGCAAGTATCTAATCAACCAATCACATGGCAGTTGCTTCATTTAGGGGTGTGGTCCTGGTCAAGACAATCTCCTGAACTCCAAACTTAATGTCAGAATGGCAAAGAAAGGTGATTTAAGCAATTTTGAGCGTGGCATGGTTGTTGTGCCAAACGGGCCGCTCTGAGTATTTCATAATCTGCTCAGTTACTGGGATTTTCACGCACAACCATTTCTAGGGTTTACAAGGAATGGTGTGAAAAGGGAAAAACATCCAGTATGCGGCAGTCCTGTGGGCGAAAATGCCTTGTTGATGCTAGAGGTCAGAGGAGAATGGGCCGACTGATTCAAGCTGATAGAAGAGCAACTTTGACTGAAATAACCACTCGTTCCAACCGAGGTATGCAGCAATGCATTTGTGAAGCCACAACACGCACAACCTTGAGGTGGATGGGCTACAACAGCAGAAGACCCCACCGGGTACCACGCATCTCCACTCCGAATAGGAAAAAGAGGCTACAATTTGCACAAGCTCACCAAAATTGGACAGTTGAAGACTGGAAAAATGTTGCCTGGTCTGATGAGTCTCGATTTCTGTTGAGACATTCAAATGGTAGAGTCAGAATTTGGCGTAAACAGAATGAGAACATGGATCCATCATGCCTTGTTACCACTGTGCAGGCTGGTGGTGGTGGTGTAATGGCACACTTTAGGCCCGTTAGTGCCAATTGGGCATCGTTTAAAGGCCACGGGCTACTGAGAATTGTTTCTGACCATGTCCATCCCTTCATGACCACCATGTACCCATCCTCTGATGGCTACTTCCAGCAGGATAATGCACCATGTCACAAAGGTCGAATCATTTCAAATTGGTTTCTTGAACATGACAATGAGTTCACTGTACTAAAATGGCCCCCACAGTCACCAGATCTCAACCCAATAGAGCATCTTTGGGATGTGGTGGAACGGGAGCTTCGTGCCCTAAATGTGCATCTCACAAATCTCCATCAACTGCAAGATTGGGCCAACATTTCTAAATAATGCTTTCAGCACCTTGTTGAATCAATGCCACGTAGAATTAAGGCAGTTCTGAAGGCGAAAGGGGGTCAAAACACCGTATTAGTATGCTGTTCTTAATCTTAATAATCCTTTAGGTGAGTGTAGTAACTTGCATACTGTGCAAGACAAAAACCCAATGTATGAAACTGACCAGAAGAGGAATTTTAGGGCACAAGCCAGATATCTGTTCTAAACAGGATGGCAGAACAAGCTTCTGCACATGACTATACTCAACCAGTCTCATCCAATTGTAAAGTGCCTAATTAATTTTAACACAAGGGGCTGTGAGGTGTGCATAATAATAATAGTTCTTTACATTTATATAGCTTTTTTCTTACAGCTCGAAGTGTTTTACATAGTGAGTGTG